>NC_133781.1:10725324-10828849 GCF_003597395.2 Chelonoidis abingdonii
ATATTTGGGGCTTTGCCCCATTTTAAAGGGAAGTCTGGCATCAAAGTGTTAGAAGGAACACAAAGAACAAAACCTTCTGTAAGCTGCCTTTCAGTCAAGCCTTACAGCTGTAGGCGAACCGTGGTCTGGGTATTTGCAGGCAGTGTAGTTGGATCCTGGGCTCAAAACTCACTGCACGGCAACTAGGAAGATCCTAAGCTGACAGGCAGGAAGCAGCGGGCAGAATCTGATCTTTGGCCAATCACTTGGCAAGTTCCAGGGGGGTTCTCGATCCAGCCCGTCACATTGGGTTCAGACCAAAGGTCCATCTAGCCACATCCTGTCTTCCTGACAGTGGCAATGCCAGGTTCCAGAGGGAGTGAACAGAACAGGTAATCATCAAGTGAACCCATTCCTGTCACTTCCTTATTTACTTTTTTCCACACCACTCATGACTTTTATAGATCTCTGGCATATCCCCCTTAGCGTCTCTTTTCCAAGCTGAAAAGTCCAGTCTTATTAATGCTCTTCATATGCCAGCCATTTCAGACTCCTAATCATTTTTGTTGCCCTTTTTTCTGACCTTTTCAATTCTAAAATATTCACCCCTTTAGTTAACGCATGTCTGTAATGTGCACGCGCAGAATGAACCAGTCGGCACTGTTGCCAGAAAATAAGCACAATCTTTCTGAATGCCTTCCTCCTGCCACATTCGCGATTGTCTGTCACACCCCACAACATTGTAACGACATCTGCCAGTTACAGCGTAAGTTTTCTTCCTGCAGCGACATGTGCTTTGTTTCTGTTCTGTAAAGCACCATTTTGGGGCGCTGTCCAAACAAATCGAAGAATATTATGCTCCAGCAGGTGGTACTGATGTTTGTTCCTTCTAGGGGAATGTTTTCATTTTTTAGGTTCCAACAGGCTAGGTCTTAGTCACCTTTTTTAATACGGGTTCCATTCTTGCTATACTGATATCAGGTGGGGAGACATACACAGAATGCATTCCCAAGGCATAAATACATCTCTGATACTTACAGCCTGGTTAGAAGTTTGGGATATCTGTAGTCCTCCAAAGGGAAGGAACCATATTTCGCCAATTGCAGCCTAGCGTGACCCAAAATTGGATGGCCCTGCCTCTTTCTTTAACAACCTGACTCACTGACTGTAGCTGAATGGAGGCGTAAATGGAAGAGCTCGTCTGGAGCGTCAGGTTGTGCTCTGTGAATCAGATGCAGCATCAGAGGCATCCGACTTCTTGCCTCTGTGTTTGCAATCAAACGAGACGTGATGACCCGCCAAGATAAAGGCCCATTGTTAGAAGCCCAGCATGTTTTTTTAGCAAGTGGCAGATGGGTTGGACCTGGATGGGCCCTTGGTTTGAAGTGCTGTCTATTTTTGTTGCATACTGGGAATGGTGACAAAGAGGGCTGATGCTTCAGTCCTTTGTGGGGCTTCCTTTTTCTTGCTCAAAGCTTCCTTCTGCCTCTTGTATGTTTTGTTTCGGGTCCACCCCCAAAGCGTCGGGCCCAGCTTCCATTCTAGATCCTGCAAGCAGAGAGAACGACTTCTACATAAACCCCAACCCACTGAGTCACCCCGACATATCACTAGGAAGGCAGAGAGAAAGGGTGAGGAATAAACAAGTCTAAATCGGGCTTCTCTGTACTCTTACCTTCCCAGATTCTGTCCTTAGCTGTAGCTTTGATGGAAGGGGGCTGATCTTTATTTGCCTCTTCGTGTAGACTGAATGCTTCACTGGCCCATAATTATCCCCAGGGATAGGTTATCCCAAGCTAGGAGCCTGCAGATCTCTGCACTTTGTTAGCACTAAGAGGCTGGGGAGATTGGTCTCAGAGGTTCAGTGCCATAACAGTGCCAACAAGCAGGAAATGCAGAGCGTGACATGCTTGTCAGAAGGCTCAGATAGCAGTAAAGCTGGGGGATACCTGGGAATCGCATCCTGCTCATGTTCGGAGCTTGGAAGCCAGTGCTGACTTAGGCAGGCTGGGTATCAGTGGACTGCCTGTTGTTCTGCAGTGTCATTGCCGAGCAATGTTTCTTTTTTTCTTTGGAAATTGAAAACTGTTCAGGGAGCCATAAATTAATTCAGCCTTGACAAATACTCCAGTGTGTTTACCAGAAAACATTTTTACCTCCTCCCGGCACCAAGTGTGAACATGGCTCTGGGCAGGGATTGGCACCTTTGGCACGCCGGCTGTCAGGGAAATCCGCTGGCAGCCAGGACGGTTTTTTACCCTGCCAAGCATCCAAAACAGATTCAGTCGATCGCAGCTCCCCACTGGCCCGGCTTCGCCTCTCCAGGCAAGAAGGGCTGTGGAAGTGGCGCCAGCAAACATCTCTTGGCCCCGCCACTTCCCACAGCCCCATGTCCTGCAAGGGGAAACCGCGGCAAGTGGAGCTGCCGTCGGACTAACCTGTGGACACTGCAGGGTAAACAAAACTGTCCCGCCCTGCCAGCAGATTTCACCTGACAGGTCCGCATGCCAAAGGTTGCGCATCCCTGCTCTAACGGTTTGGGGAGAGGTGATGAAGGGTTGAGTTTAGCTGATATATAGCAGTGGGAGAGTAAAGCTTGGATGAGGGACCAGACTTTTCAGAGCTAACTTTGCTTGAGAATGCATGAAACCTTTCAAAATCTCATTCCAAACGTCATTTAGGCCAGGAAAACAGCATGCACTGGGCCGATTTAGAAGGGTTTCCTGTACAGGACTACACACTTCTGGATCTGAATCTTCCTCACTGGTGTGAATGCAGGAAGTCTGTGAAAACGAAATGGCAGCTAGATCAGAATAAGACTCTTTATTTTATTTTATTTTTCCAACAAGCTTAAATCCGTTGTTTTCTTCCTAGCTAAGCCCGACTCACAGTTTTTCACCCCATGATGAGTGCATTTGCCAAACCGGAATTAATTAAATAAGCTTTAATATGGGGGTGTGTCATATCTGGTCAGATCTTCATTCAGATATGATTAGCCATATTGGGTAGGCAAATGTCCATCTCAGCCAGCACCTATCCATTCGATAGTGGCCAATGTCAGATCTTTTTTAGGGGAAATGAACAGAATTAAGTAATTTGCAAGAGTGATCCACCCCCTATTTTCCAGTCCCAGCTTGCCAACAATCAGAAGTTTTAAGGCACCCAGAGGAATGGGTGCATCCCAATACTTCTGTGGTTGAATAGTATGATTAAACTATTTCCAGAATGTATCTAATTCATTTTTGACCCGGTATACTTTTGGCCTTTACAACATCCCCTTGGCTAAGAGTTCCACAGGTTGATTGTGTGTATTGTGATGAAGAAATGCTTCCTTTTTGTTTGTTTTTAAACTTGTGCCTATTAAATTAAATTGTCCTGGTTCTTCTGTTATGTGAAGGGGTAAATAATACTTTCTATTAATGTCTTTCACACCGTTCACTGAGTGTAACGACTTAATTCACATTCCCTTAGTCGTCTCTTCTTTCAACTGATAGTCCCAGTTTTAACGTCTCTCCTCATTGGAACTGTTCCAACTCTTAATCATTTTTGTTGCCTTCTCCTGTACTTTTTCCAAATGCATATGTATGTTATGTTGAGATGAGCGACATCAACAGTGTAACAGGTGGGAGAAAGACTGCTAGGCAGTCAGGGAATGGAAAACCTACCTTATGAGAGGAGACTCAAGGAGCTGGCTTGTTTAGCCGTAACAAAAGGATTCAGAAAGCGTGTAGCTGTACCCGTATAGAATGAAATGCAAGGGCCCTTTTCATGGCAAGGCAGGGCAAAGAATGTCACACAAGATGGATACAAGCTCAAGAATAGTATCCCGTAACATCACAGCTAACCTAGTGGCTGAACTTTGTCCTCACTCACAACTATTTCACATTTGGGACAATATATACTTCAGGTCAGTGGCACTGCTATGGGACCCGCATGGCCCACAGTATGCCAACATCTTTATGGCTGATTTAAACAACGTTTCCTTAGCTCTCATTCCTAACCGCCCTACTCTACTTGCGCTACATCGATGACATCTTCATCATCTGACTCACGAAAAGAAGCCGTCGAGGAATTCCACGTGATTTTAACAATTTCCATCCCACCATACACTCAGCCTTGATCATCCACGCAATGTGGCCATTTCCTAGACACTACTGTGCTAATAAGCGTGGTCACATAAACACCACCCTATACCGGAAACCCACTGACCGCTATACTTACCTACATGCCTCCAGCTTCCATCCAGACACACCACACGATCCGATTGTCTACGCCAAGCTCTAAGATACAACCGTATTTGCTCTAGTCCCTCAGACAGAGATTAAACACCTACAAGATCTCTATCAAGCATCTTAAACTACAACCCCTGTTGACGTTAAAAAACAGATTGACAGACCAGAAGAGTACCCAGAAGCCCTACTCAGGACAGCCAACAAAGCAAAATAACAGAACGCCACTAGCCATCACCTACAGCCCCCAACTAAACCTCTCCAGCGCATATCAAGATCTAAATCCTATCCTTAAAGATGATCCCCTCATTCTCACAGATCCGGGAGACAACCAGTCCTCGCTTATAGACAGCCTCCCAACCTGAAAACCAAATACTCACCCGCAGCAGCGCACACCATACAAATAAACACTAACCAGGAACCATCCTTGCAACAACGCCAATGCAGCTCTGTCCACATATCATCAAGTGACACCATCATAGGACTAAGCCATCACCACGCATCAAGGGTTGTTCACACTGCACATCTACCATGTGATATATGCCATCAAGTGCCCCTCTGCCATGTAACATTGGCCAAACTGGACAGTCTCTTCGCAAAAGAATGAGTGGACCACAAATCGACATAGGAATCATAACATTCAAAAACCAGTGGAGAACCTCAACCTCACTAACACTCAGGCTGGCTACACGTTGCAAGTTGCAGCCTGGTGAGGGGGTTACAGCGCTGCAACTTACTCGTGTCACACTTACAAAGCTCAGCCAAGCCGTGGATTCCCTGCCGCAGCGCTGGCTGTACTCCTGGTCTGTACGGTTGTAGCGAATCCAGCGCTGGTGATGCAGTGCTGCTTCATCAAGGTGTGGACACTCACCAGCGCTGTTATTGGCCTCCAGGTATTAAGAGGTATCCCAGAATTCCTGTCTACAACAAACCGGAAGTACTCCCCGGAGCTACCAAACACAGCTGCTCTTTGCTCCAGCGAGGAGCCGAGCCGAGGCTTTGGAATGTTCACAGCTGTTTGCTTGAGGAGACAAACAGCACGGCGGGGGGGAGGGGAGTCCGTCGCAGAAGCTGCTTATCTGGCTGAGCCTTTTTACATTTAAGAGTGATGTGGAGGAGGGGTGGGGGAAATGGCCAGAATTTGCAAGGCAGGGAGCTCACAGTGTCTGCTCCAAAAATCCGCTCTCTCTGTCTCCCCGATGCTCCCTGTCACACTCCAGCACCCCCACCCCCGCTTTTGAACTTGCAGGCAGGAGCTGTCACAGAATAGTCCTGCTCCAAAAAATCCCGCTCTTCTGTCCTCCCGACGCTCCCTGTCACACCTCCACCCCACCCCCTCTTTTGAAAAGACACGTTGCAGCGCACTGAAATCTGGATAGCTGCCCACAATGCGACCAATTCCCAACACGCTGAGCAAACTGCTGCAAATGTGGCCACACTGCAACGCTTGGTAGCTGTGAGTGTGGCCACAATGCAGCGCTGTTCCTACAAGGCTGTAAAGGGACCACTGTAACGACCACAGCTGTAACTCCCAGCGTAGTTTTAAGAATGCTTGATAGAGATCTTGTAGGTGTTTAATCTCTGTCTGAGGGACTAGAGCAAATACGGTTGTATCTTAGAGCTTGGCTGTAGACAATGGATCGTGTGGTGTGTCCTGGATGGAAGCTGGAGGCATGTAGGTAAGTATAGCGGTCAGTGGGTTTCCGGTATAGGGTGGTGTTTATGTGACCATCGCTTATTAGCACAGTAGTGTCTAGGAAATGGACCGCTTGCGTGGATTGATCTAGGCTGAGGTTGATGGTGGGATGGAAATTGTTAAAATCACGGTGGAATTCCTCGACGGCTTCTTTTCCGTGAGTCCAGATGATGAAGATGTCATCGATGTAGCGCAAGTAGAGTAGGGGCGTTAGGGAATGAGAGCTAAGGAAACGTTGTTCTAAATCAGCCATAAAGATGTTGGCATACTGTGGGGCCATGCGGGTACCCATAGCAGTGCCACTGACCTGAAGGTATATATTGTCCCCAAATGTGAAATAGTTGTGAGTGAGGACAAAGTTCAGCCACTAGGTTAGCTGTGATGTTATCGGGGATACTATTCTTGATGGCTTGTAATCCATCTTTGTGTGGACATTCTTGCCCTGCCTTGCCATGAAGGGCCCTGCATTTCATTCTATACGGGTACAGCTACACGCTTTTCTGAATCCTTTTGGTTAGGCTAAACAAGCCAAGCTCCTTGAGTCTCCTCTCATAAGGTAGGTTTTCCATTCCCCTGATCGTCCTAGCAGTCTTTCTCCGCACCTGTTACACTGTGATGTTCGCTCCATCTCAAATAACATACATTAGCATTGGAAAAAGTACAGAGAAGGGCAACAAAAATGATTAAGAGTTGGGAACAGCTTCCATATGAGGAGAGACGTAAAAGACTGGGACTATCCAGTTTAGAAGAGAGACGACTAAGGGGAGATGTGATTAAGGTCTACACACTCATGAACGGTGTGAAGAACATTAATAGAGAAGTATTATTTACCCCTTCACATAACAGAAGAACCAGGGACAATTAATTTAATAGGCAGCAAGTTTAAAACAAACAAAAGGAAGCATTTCTTCACACAATACACAATCAACCTGTGGAACTCTTAGCCAGGGGATGTTGTAAAGGCCAAAAGTATAACTGGGTTCAAAAATGAATTAGATACATTCTTGGAGAATAGGTTAATCAGTAGCTATTAACCAAGAAGATTAGGGATGCAACCCCATTCTCTGGGTGTCCTTAAACTTCTGATTGTTGGAAGCTGGGACTGGAAAATAGGGGGTGGATCACTCTGCAAATTACCTTATTCTGTTCATTCCCTAAAAAGAATCTGACATTGGCCACTATCGATGGATAGGATGCTGGGCTAGATGGACCATTGCTCTGACCCAATATGGCTATCATATCTGAATGAAGATCTGACCAGAATATGAAACACCCCCCATAAAGCTTATTTTAATTAATTCACGGTTTGGCAAATGCACTCATCAATGGGGTGAAAGAACTTGTGAGTCGGGCTTAGCTAGAAGAAACAACAGGATTTAAGCTTTGTTGGAAAAATAAAATAAAATAAAAGGTCTTATTCTGATCTAGCTGCCATTGTTTTCACAGACTTCCTGATTCACACCAGTGAGGGAAGATTCAGGTCCGAAGTGTGTAGTCCTTACAAGGAAACCCTTCTAAATGCGGCCCAGTGCAGTGCTGTTTTCCTGAGCCTAAAGACTGTTGGACATGAGATTTGAAAGGTCTTCATGCATCTCAACAGCAAGTTAGCTCTGAAAAGTCTGGTCCCTCATCCCAAGCTTTACCTCTCCCAACTGCTATATATCAGCTAAACTCACCCTTCATCACCTCTCCCCAAACCGTAGAGCAGGGATCGGCAACCTTTGGCATGCGGCCTGTCAGGGAAATCTGCTGGCAGGGCGGGACAGTTTGTTTACCTGCAGTGTCCACAGGTTCGGCCGATCGCAGCTCCCACTTGCCGCGGTTCCCCGTTCCAGGACAATGGGGGCTGTGGGAAGTGGCGGGGGCCAAGAGATGTGCTGGCCGCCACTTCCCACAGCCCTCATTGGCCTGGAGAGGCGAACCGCGGCCAGTGGGAGCTGCGATCGACTGAATCTGTGGATGCTGCAGGTAAACAAACCGTCCTGGCCTGCCAGCGGATTTCCCTGACAGGCCGCGTGCCAAAGGTTGCCAATCCCTGCCCCAGAGCCATGTCACACTTTGGTGCCGAGAAGGTTAAATGTCCTGGTAACACACTGGAGTATTTGTCAAGGGCTGAATTAATTTATGGCTCCCTGAACAGTTTTCAATGTCAAAGAAAAAAGAAACATTTGCCTCTGCAATGACACTGCAGAACAACAGGCAGCCTCCACTGATACCAGCTGCTAAGTCAGCAGCTGGCTTCCAAGCTCCGAACATGAGCAGGATGGCTGATTCCCCAGGTATCCCCCAGGCTTTACTGCTACTGAGCCTTCTGACAAGCATGTCACCTCTGCATTTTCCTGCTTGTTGCACTGATTATGGCACTGGAACCTCTGAGACAATCTCCCAGCTCTAGGCTAACAAGGTGCAGAGATCTGCAGGCTCCTAGCTTGGGATACCTATCCCTGGGATTTATTATGGGCCAGTGAGGCATTCAGTGCTACACAAGAGGCAAATAAAGACAGCCCCTGTCCTATCAAGCTTACAGGCTAAGGGACAGATCTGGGGAAGGTAAGTAGTACAGAGGAAGCCCGGATTTAGACTTGTTTATCCTCACCCTTTCTCTCTGCCTTCCTAGTGATGATGTCGGGGTGACTCAGTGGGTTGGGGTTTATGTAGAAGTCGTCTCTCTGCTGGCAGGATCTGAATGGGAAGGCTGGGGCCCGACGCTTTGGGGGTGGAACCGAAACGAAACATACAAGAGGCAGAAGGAAGCTGTGAGCAAGAAAAGGAAGCCCCACAAAGGACTGAAGCATCAGCCCCTTTGTCACCATGTCCCAGTATGCAACAAAATGAGACAGCACTTCAAACCAAGGGCCCATCCAGTCACCGATCTGCCACTTGCTAAAAAAACATGCTGGGCTTTCTAAACAATGGGGCCCTTTATCTTGGCGGGTCATCACGTCTCAGTTTGATTTTGCAAACACAGAGGCAGAAGTCGGATGCCTCTGATGCTGCATCCGATTCACAGAGCACAACCTGACAGCTCCAGACGAGCTCTCCATTTACAGCTCCATCAGGCGGTACAGTCAGTGAGTCGGTGTTAGAAGAAGAGGCAGGGCCATCCAATGGTTTGGGTCACGCTAGCTGCAATTGGCGAAAAGGGTCCTTCCCTTTGGGGACTACAGATATCCCCAAAACTTCTAACCAGGCTGTAAGTATCAGAGATGTATTTATGCCTTGGGAATGCATCTGTGTATGTTCCCCACCTGATACTCAGTATAGCAAAGAATGGAAACCGTATAAAAAAGGTGGACTAAGCACCTAGCCTGAACCTAAAAAATGAAACATTCCCTAGCAGGAACAAACACTCAGCTACCACCTGGAGCATAATATTCTTCATTTGTTTGACAGCGCCCCAAAATGGTGCTTTACAGAACAAAACAAAGCACATGGTCGCTAGCAGGAAGAACTTACGCTGTAACTGCAGATGTGTTACAATGTGTGGGGTGTGACAGACAATCGCGGAATGTGGCAGGAGGAAGGACATTCAGAAAGATTGTGCTTATTGTCTTGGCAAGTGCACGAGCTGGTTCCATTCTGCTGCGTGCACATTACAGACATGCGTGTACTTAAAGGGGGTGAATTATTTTAGAATTGGAAAAGGTTCAGAAAAGGGCAACAAAAATGATTAGGAGTCTGAAATGGCTGGCATATGAAGAGATTAATAAGACTGGGACTTTTCAGCTTGGAAAAGAGACGGCTAAGGGGGGATATGCCAGAGATCTATAAAATCATGAGTGGTGTGGAAAAAGTAAATAAGGAAGTGACAGGGAATGGATCACTTGATGATTACCTGTTCTGTTCACTCCCTCTGGAGCACCTGGCATTGGCCACTGTCAGAAGACAGGATGCTGGGCTAGATGGACCTTTGGTCTGACCCAATGTGACGGGCTGGATCAGAGAACCCCCCTTGGGAACTGCCAAGTGATCTGCCAAGACTACTTCTGCCCCTGCTTTCCTGCCCTGTCAGCTTAGGACTTCAGTGCCCTGAGTGGTTTGAGCCAGACCCACTAACCTGCTGCAAACCCAGACCCACGTTCCCTAACAGCTGTAGGCTTGACTGAAAGCAGCTTACAGAAGTGTTCTTGTCTTTAACACTCTGATGCCCAACTCCCAATGGGGTCTAAACCCAAATAAATCCGTTTTACCCTGTATAAAGCTTATGCAGGGTAAACTCATAAATTGTTCGCCCTCTATAACACCGATAGAGAGATATGCACAGCTGTTCCCCACTCCCAGGTATTAATTACTCTGGGTTAATTAATAAGTAAAAAGTGATTTTATTAAATACAGAAAGTAGGATTAAGTGGTTCCAAGTAGTAACAGACAGAACAAAGTGAATTACCAAGTAAAATAAAATAACACACACCAGTCTATGTTTAATCCAACTGAATACAGATAAAATCCTCACTAGTTCCAGAATGCTTCCTTTTACAGACTAATCTGCTTTGGGTCCAGAAATCACTCACACCCCTTGCAGTCACTGTCCTTTGTTCCAGTTTCTTTCAGGTATCTTTGCGGGTGGAGAGGCTCCCTCTTTAGTCAGCTGAAGACAAAATGGAGGGGTCTCCCTTGGGCTTAAATAGACTCTCTCTTGTGGGTGGAGACCCCCTCCTCTCTCCTATGCAAAGTCCAGTTCCAAGATGGAGTTCTGAAGTCACCTGGGCAAGTCACATGTCCATGCATGACTCACAGTTTTTACAGGCAGAAGCCATTGCCCACATGGTATCTTGAATGTCTCCGAGAAGACTTCTTATGTAGATTGGAGCATTCCAAGATGCATTGTTCCTTAAGTGCTTCCTGACTGGGCACTTAACTTTGCAAATTCCATTCTCCAGGAACTGACCAAATGCTCTGCTAAGGTTATTTAGAAATCAAGCCAGTACACAGCCAATATTCATAACTTTGAGTATAAAAATTAAACATGCATATAAATAGGATTAATAGATTCAATAGATTATAACCTTTACATGGGTATGTTACATGGCATATGTGGCACCGAACATATTCCAGTTATGTCATATATATTCATAAGCATATTTCCATAAAGCCTTATGAGATACATTGTCGCAGCCAGTAATGCCTGTTCTTATGTGAATTCACTCATGCAAGAATTTGAACGGTGATGGACTGCTGAGCAGGGACTGCGAAGATGTGCATAATGCAAAGGGGAACACGGAACTCCCCAAAGAAGGATCACATGTGTGAATCAGTGTGCAGGACGGGCCTCTTGTATTGCAAGGTTTATATTTCGGGAGGGGATATTTGGGGTACTCCAAAAGCCAACACTGTAGACTCTGGCCTCTTGCTGTGCACACACAACTTTGCACACAATTCATCTTCACTTATGTGTGCAAATGATACAACACAAGTTGTTGCTTTTAACCTAGAAAGCCTTAAGGAGCTTGCGTCCCGTTTAATTCAGAGCCTGCCTCTCTGGATAAACAGAAGGGGTAGAGGTGAGAGAATATAACATAAGAAGAGCCATACTGGGTCAGACCAAAGGTCCACCTAACCCAGTATCCTGTCTGCTGACAGTGACCAATGCCAGGTGCCCCAGAGGAAATGAACAGAACAGATAATCATCAAGTGATCCATTCCCAGCTTCTGGCAAACAGTGCCTAGGGACACCACCCCTGTCCATCCTAATAGCCACTGATGGACCTATAGTCCATGAATTTATCTAGTTCTTTTTTTGAACTCTGCTATAGTCTTGGCCTTCACAACATCCTCTGGCAAGCAGTTCCACAGGTTGACTGTGCATTTTCATGAGAGTTCTCATGGTTTAGTTGTGCGAGGGCTGCTGGCAAGGATATTCTCAGCAAGGGTTTCCCCCACCTGTGCAGTCAGCTGTCCTCGTTGGTTCACTAAAGCTTGGATCTGCTGCCCCGCAGGTCAAACCAGGGGCACAAGGGGAGATGAGGGGGTTTTGGTACTGAAGGAATCAACAGGGATTTTTTTTAACATTCCGTTAATTGGACCTTGCTCCTTGTCGTTACTTTTTAACAAAATGTACGCGTCCCCAGAACAGAAGCCTCCAGAGCACAGGATGTAAATTAAACTAAACAAAAGAGTTCTGAAAATAACATGGGGGCTGATAAAGCATCACAACAATGCCAGGCTGTCTCTTTGTGAGGTGGTCAGGCTGAGCCACAACACAATAATGGAATGACCATGCTGCATTCCAAGTGTCCTGCAAGGCAGAACAGCTGGAAGCAGCTGTACTAACTCAGACTCCAAAGGAATGACCACAGAAAGAATAATACATCCCCTCTTCCATCACTGCCACCCTTCCATAAATCAATGCAACTATCACCCGCCAGACTTTCCAAAGGCAGAGCTTGCAGACAGGATTCTTGCAGTCTGTGAACTGTGGAGATACAGGGGCTGACTCTCTTACACCAGTCTAAATCCATCGACTGCAGTGGGGTTGCTCCAGATTTTCACTAGTGCAAACAGACAACCAGGCCCATAAGGCTAAATCGGACTCTGAGTTATATCTGTGTAGCCCTTTGTTGCTCATGAGCGTTGAAGGCTGGACAGAGCGATACATCCTACAAGCGAAAGCTACCGAGTAACCATAAAGAAGATGCTTCTATAACAAACACACGACATTTGATCATGTTAAATGCTGCGCGCCTCCAGCCTCAGAGTGAACAAGGCACCAACTAATTCAAATCAATTCATGCTTTGCCTCCTCATGATTTATTGCTTAAAGAGCTGAAACAATTCCTGCTCACAGTGACGCCTATCTCCACAGAAGCCGTGTTCAGCACATAACAGCCTAGGGTGATCACTAGCAAGTTTTCGTTTGAAGATCTCAAGGCACTTTGCAAACATAAAGGAAGCCTCAGACACCAGATATCCTCTGTAATAGGGCTTTTCCCTTAGGGGAGGCATAAAGGGATTAACTGACTTACCCAAGGTCACCCAATGACAGTGGCAGAGAATAAAAACCTGCTGTGAAATCCTGATTCCACTGAAGCTAATGGCAAAATTCTCACTGGACTTCAATAAAGTCAGGGTTTTCCTCCAGGAGTCCTGACTCCCACTCCTCCTGCTTTATCCTGAACTATTGCTACAATTAGTTTGATACTAGGATTAAACAAAAATATCCAAGACACGCCCTGCAATTTAAGCTGTAACGTCTATCACAGCATCCAAATTCCTTAAGGTTGATTTGGTCAGTTGATCTTGGCCTCTAAGGATTGTGACTGATGTGATTTTTAAGCATAAGCAGCAGACATTAAAAAAATGTCCCCCGCTCCTGGAAAATTTAGATTTTTCAGCAGAAATTCAGAAATGAAAATATTTTTTAGTGGGAAATGCTGCCACGGTGCCTCATGGGAGTTGTAGTTTAGGTGTCTCATGCTCCCACCCTTCCTTATAGACCAGACTCCCGAGTTGGTCTACATCTCCCATGATGCACCACAGTCTCCCTTCTTGGAAAACGAGGTACATCATGGGAGTTCCTAGCCATAATGCAAGATGGGAGATGTAGTCCAACTGGGTAGCCTTGCCCAGAGAGAAAATAGGGACATCAGGCAACCAAACTACAATTCCCATGAGGCACCAGGACAGCATTTCCACATCAAAATATATCAGTTTTCAGCTAAAATATTTTGTTTTTCCAAGTACAAAAATGAAAATATTCCGGGAAAGCAGGCCTTCTTGTGAACAATTTCATTCAGGCAAAAATCCAATGTTCCACTGAAAACAATTTTGATGGAAAAATTTTGACCAGCTCCCTGGCTCAGACCCTGCTGCTCCGAGGCCATGGTGCTGCAGAGCTCAGAGAGCTGTTTAGAGCACACTGCAGCAGACCATGCACCCAAACGCACCAGCAAAAGGGTGGGCTGTTAGTAAGTTGTTTCCCCCACGCTTTGCTGTGCTGTGTCTCACGACCATGTTGCCAGTTGATATCACTCGTCCATGCTCTTTATCATCCCTAATCACAGATCATAAACAGAAGCTGCATTGTTACAAATATTTTAAGCTTAGTGCACGCCACATTCTAAGCTAACGTACTTTCACTTACTTTTATAAAGCTGTCCCCTGATAAGAATAAAGACAAACAGCAGCATCACAATGCTCAGCTCTGATAGGGAGAATCCTCTGTGATCCAATCTAAGCATAACGCTTGAAAGATGGTTTACGTACAAAACCAAACTAAGTTTACAATCCCCAAATTCAACCTCTAGCGTAGAGCGCCTCAGTTATCCTGTTCAACTGAAGCCCATTCTAACTGGCTCATGTTACGACACAGATGTTCTCCATGCCACGTCCAGCATGGGCACCGACACAGCAAAGCAGCTAATGCCAACAAGGTAATCTGAACTGCTATGCAAGCACCTTATACATTTAGAGCACAAAGACCTCTAGTTAACAAAGCAGCGGGGCTGGATGGCTAGTGGAATAGCTTACAGAGTCGATCACCCAGAGGAGTTAAGGGCTTCAACCCAGCCTGGGCTGGTAGCGACCAGCTGTTTGGTGCCCTATGTGAAATATGTTGGAGTTCTTCAGTGGGAGTTGCATTAGTGTACTTAGGGGCAGAATGGCCCAGGGGAAATAAGATTAGACAATAAGAACCACATGGACCAATGGCAGCCGTATCCTTTGTTGAAGATATATCATAGAGGAGGAATGAGGAAACCCACTTTCCATTCCCTGACCCCCTTGAGCTTCCCTGCCCAGGACCATTCAGACATTCTAAATTATTATTTGTATACCCATGCTCATAGGCGCAGGACCCCAATGTACAGTGCACACAAAACAGCTCATGTGTGGAGTCCTGCCTCAGGGTCACATCCACAAAAATATGGGACACTGTACAGCCACACGCTCTCAGCACATCAGGAATCCACATTGGATAGGGCGCTCCTCTTCCCGGGCCAAACTCCAGATTACAGAATCCATATCTCGGACATCAGAGCAGATTCCAGCTGGCAAACTGCAGGTGTTAGAACACACTGCAACATAACTGGCAAAGCACTTCTACTGGGCACAGCGAAAACTTCAGATTTGCTCCCTGCAAAAAGCAAGGCTGACTTCAGGGAATTCTCCGACTGTACCAGGGGCTGAATACACAAAGCAACTTAAGCTTGAGCCGCTGCTTATTGGCACAACATACAAAGCCATCAATTAATCTGTTTAGGTAGCAAATTAAGCACCACCATTATCTATTTATCTACTTATCGGGCTATCAAAAACCTTTCTAAAGGTGCAGGAGTGTGAATGTTTAAATTAAACTCATCCAGACAATCTCCTGGATAAGCAAGCAGCGGAGTAAAGAATCCACAACTAATTTAACAGCACTAATTACAGCACATTGGATTTTAGATCTTTCATACACCTGCACAAATACAGGCTGTAAAATGCTGGGGTGGAGGGTGGGGCGGGGGAGAGAATGAATAACAGATGACTGCAGTTTGCACAGTGTGAAAAGTCCTTTAACTTCTCTCCCAACACAACAACACTTATGTTAATACAACAGTAAAGTTGCACACCTACAATAATAAAAGAAATAAAAATTTTAAGGTTGCACTCACAAACTATTTTCTGTTTCTGCTTTCCTTCTCAATGCAGTTTACTGCATTTGTGCTTTGCAGTTAAATATTTACCATACAATCAGTGGCGGATTAATGATTTTGCCGCCCTTAGGCCCAGGGTTTTTTGCTGCCCCAAGATTGAAAGTCCCGAAGCCAAAAAAAAACTCCAAAAAAGGCTGAAGTGCAGAACGGAAAAAAACAAAACAAAACAAAACCCCTTCAGAGAGCGCAAGTGCTGCCCCCGCAAATTTGTCGGCCTAGGCGATAATACACCGCAGCATACAATATATGGGACAGGCAACATAGCTGTAAGAACTTTATCTTCTGCATTTCTTTAAAAACCTGAGCATCTCATTTTACACTGGTGTAACACAACTGGCTTAAACGTGAGATCAGAATCAGACTCATATATATATATATATATAGTTCATTTGCTTCTAATTCCTCCAACACTCCCAGGCATGCACACACTCATTTCTTTATCTATTACTCCTCATGCTCAGTGCTGGTGCACAGGGTGGAAACGGTTCTCTTCCATCCCTCTCTGTCACTGGCTGCTGCTTCTCTCTGCTCTGTGGTGCTGAGATTGACTGTTCTGCCCTCCTTGCTAAGGTTCTGAAGGTTTCTCTTGGGTAGTCTCGTTTCCTCACCTCAGTTGGGCTCCACTCGACAGCTTCAGGAGGGAGACTGTGTGTGGCATGTGGGGTACCATCTGAACACACACAAAATTACTGCACAGAGCAATCAAGTGTTGAAGTGAGGCCACAGTCCGATGAGAAGGAAATGAGAGCGTCCTGGAGGGGCCTCATTAACACCATCATGGAGGCCAATGATTGGAATCCCAACCCATACTCGGGACAAAACTCTCTGTTTTCCCTCCTTAGGCTGCTGAAGCTGGGCTGAAAAGCACCGGCCATGTAAACGGCAGAAAAGGACAAGCGGCAGGAACAGCTTTCCAGCAAGGAGATAAAATGCAGCGCTGCAGATGAGTCAAATCTTTGGGAGGGTTTGAAATAACAAAATACTTGGAGTTCACAAGTGAGCAAGCAGCAAAAGGGAAAAAATCAAACCAAATCAAGTTGACAGAGACATGGAGTTGGTTTCCTGTTGGCTTTGGTAGCTGGGATCTGCTGATGAAAAGCAAGAGGACCTTTTTCCTTGTTCTCTTCCCCAGTTAGTTTAGGTATTTTTTCAAAAAAGAAGTGTGAATAAAGCCAACGCCTTGATCTTAGGTCTGCTCTCAGGGCCACAAAGGAATCTTCAGGGTGCTAGAAAATGGTCATGATGAATAAGCATATGCTACTCTCTTCAGCGTAGTGGCTTTACCTGGCCTGGGAAAGTCCAGCGTCACTCGGAAGCCGCTCGTGGCAACACTGCAACGGAGGGATCTTTAAGCACACTGAGATGCCCAGTGTTCTTGTAGCCGTGTTGGTCCTCACCCACGTTGTCTCTCTCACACTTGCTATTGCTCATTTGCATATCTGAACCCACAATACTCCAAGCGTGAGAAAGATACGGTGGGTGAGGACCAACACGGCTACAAGAACACCAGCCATCTCAGTGTGCTTAAAGATTCCTCCGTTGCAGTGCTGCCACGAGCGGCTTATGAGTGACCTCTGGACTTTCCCAGGCCAGGTAAAGCCACCACGCTGAAGAGAGTAGCACATGTTTATTCATCATGACCATTTTCTAGCATAGATAGGTATAGGTACAATCAGTGGGAGATAGAGTCACAAAAGATATATTGCCAGAGGATGTTGTGAAGGCCAAGACTATAACAGGGTTCAAAAAAGAACTAGATAAATTCATGGAGGATAGGTCCATCAATGGCTATTAGCCAGGATGGGCAGGGATGGTGTCCCTAGCCTCTGTTTGCAAGAAGCTGGGAATGGGCGACAGGGGATGGATCACTCGATGATTATCTGTCCTGTTCATTCCCTCTGGGGCACTGGGCATTGGCCACTGTCGGAAGACAGGATGCTCGGGGCTAGATGGACCTTTGGTCTGACCCAGTATGATCATTCTCATGTTCTGATGTTAATAGAAGAGGCAGTGTCTCATAGTGGATAGAGCACCGGGACTCTGCAGACCTGGGTTCTATTCCTGGTTCTGCCACTGGCTTGCTGGGTGACCTTGGGCACATCACTGCCCCTCCCCATGCCTCAATTTCCCCATCTGTAAAAATGGGAATGATGACACAGACCTCCTTTGCAAAGCACTTTGGATACTATAGCTGAACTGCACTATAAAAGAGCTGGGATTACTGTTATCAGTGATAAGGTATGCGTGCTATCCTGGAGATGTCAGGGCTAACGTATTTTTCATCTCAGGCAAGGATCCTGCAGTTGACCTGTGTGCACATAGGGAGCCGTCCACATGGATCCTGTTGCAGGACTGAGGCTCTAATCTCCTTCCCCACCAATGTGGTTTCATCACCGTGCTGGAGTCTTACTCCTGGGCTCACTCTTAGGCTTGTGGGATCACAGCTCTTCTCCACTAAATTACCATCACCCACAGAGAGCTACAGTCCCTCTGTTATAAGCATTCAACCCCAGCACAAGGGCAACATTTGGTTCCGGAGGCTGTAAATGATCCACGCATTTGTGCCCTATTGTCTTATAAATGATGGATGAAAAAGGCCGGAAAAGTGCTCCCTCAATACAGGTATTTCCCTAGCTGCTGGTATATGTAAAAAAATGTTAGACGAACCAGGTGATTGTGAAGAATGCTGCCTTTTTTAGGAAGGAGGGCTCTATTTCAGGAACCCCTTGCTCAAATGGCCTCATATTTGGACCGCTAATCGTCCCCCACATCTGTATGAGGCACAGTAAGTTTCAAGACAATCCAAATCAGCATGCGGTGTTTAGAGCACTTAGAACAGTCATCTTTAAAACAGTAGGTGACTCCCAACTAGAGCTCCAGCTCTGCTACAATACACAGAGCTCCAGGGTGCAGCTGCTTGGAAAACAGGGAAAAGAAAATGTGAGTGGAAGTTTTCTGATGGAAACATGTCCCATCTCTGAAACGTTTTCCAGCCAGTTTTAATCCAGCCTTGGCTATTTCAAGGAGGCCCCTCTCTGTAGGAACATATGAAGCTGAAGAGGATAACAGGCCACTGCTCTGCCTCCCGACATGGGAGCTGGATAGCTGTGCAGGAAGGGATGTATGGCCGCTGCACAGCTCTGCACTCCTTCTGACAAACAATCAGTGAAAAGGCTGGAGGCAGAGTCCAGGAGCCTGGTGAGTCATGCACAGTAACCTACCATGCTTGAGTCCTTCCTTCACCTCCATCATGTTATTGTCTTCAAACAATGAGCGATGTGCTCAGAGGCACTTTCCCCACAGCAGCACTACAGCCAATCATTGGGGGAAGCCATAATGTCAAAAGGCAAGTGAAGAAGGTGGATTTGGGCATGATCGATACAGTAAATACAAACAGCCATCCTGGCGTAGCACCTCTGAGGTGCCTCATTTTAGAAGCAGGAGATCTCCCCTCCCCCCTCTGAGGGGATTTAATCCCCATTTTATAGGAAACTGAGGCACAGAAGTTAAGTGACTTACCAACCATCACGCAGCAGGTCAGAGGCAAGGCTGAGAATAGAACCCAGAGTCCTAGTTCTAACCAATAGATAAACATCCTCTGTTGCTTCTGAACATTAGTCCTAATAAACCACCGAGTGCTGTCCCTCACAGGGCTGTTCTTTTTCAGGCACGGTGTGGTGACCCCCAGGGCTCATTCAGAGAATGCCACAGAGTCCTGAAGGTGCCACCTGGGTGGCAAGGAAAGGGTTAATCCCAGTATTGCTGCATGACAAGAGATGTTTGTTGGCATGTCTACACTACGGGCGCTACAGCGACGCAGCTGCAGTGCCATCATGACGCCGTGTGGCGCAGACACGTCTCCCAGTGACAGAAGGGGCTTCTCCATCGAGGGAGGTAATCCTCCTTCCCAAGCGGCAGGAGCGAGGTCGACATTCTTCCATCCACCTAGCCGCATCTATGCGAGGGGTCAGGCTGGCGGGAATTTTTCAACCCCCTAAGCAAGGCAGTTTGATTGAGCTAAATAGTAAGTGTGGACCTGGGCTAAGTGTGCTGCAGTAAGAGGACTCCTCACAGTCACTCTGAGCCCAGACGTACAGAAGCTGCTACAGGAGGATGGGTAACTAGGTTAATCTGCTTTCCCAGGCACGGCGTAGACCCCCTGCTTCCCACCTACACCTACCCTGACCCCTTCTGACTGCGACATTCCCTGTGGTGCTTTGGGGGGTGGTACGTCCCCACTGTCAAACCCAGATCTATGGGAGCCAGGCTTGTGGAATCGATGTTTCCAAGCCCACGCTTGAGCGTCCACACTGCATGGTAAAGCTGGGTCTACGACTGCTGGGCCTGGATCTCCCAGCTGTGCCAACGCACCCACATTGCACTACACAGACCTCCTGGCTCGGGTCTGCAGCACGACCTGCGTCCATACCACACAATGACAGAGCTGGACCCAAGTCGTAGCAGGACTCAGGCTCTGACCACACCCCTAGCACGGTCCTAGGACCTGGGTCCTCAGTGCTCGCTGACTCAAGTCAGGCTGATGTGTGTCTGGACAGACTGGTGCTTGGGCTCCAACCTGAGTCAGAGTTTGGCTTGGTGTGCAGTGCAGAGGGACTCTTAGGACACTAAGCTGGACTGCGTTCACACTGGGCTTGCTGCGGTGTCACTCCTGTAGAGCATCCACGGGAGACACACGAGTAAAATCCTCAAGAGCAGCCTTTCCCTGGCCTCCCTTAGAAGTGAGGAAGGAATATTTGTTCTCACTAATTTGTTCTCACTAACAGAAAGTGAGGATTCTTGGTTCTGAGGTCTCACTCCTGGCTGTCTTAGGGACTTTTATGGCCCCCACCTCACTGTGGTACCTGAGCATCTCACAATCTTTAACGCCCCTGTGTAGTAAGGCAGGGCAATGGTGGCTCTCTCCAGTGGGGATAGACAGACTAAGCTATTTGCCCGAGGTCATGCAGGAAGCCTGCAGTGGAACAGGGAATTGACTCTTCATTTCCCATGTCCCAGGTTAGCGCTTTAACCGCTGGGCAACCCTTCCCCCTGGCTGTGCCTACACTAACCTTTTCCAGGGCAAAGGTCAAAATTTGACCTACTTTGCATTTGTCCCTATATCTGCTTGCAAGGGCCATGTGATTCCTTCCACTTATTCATTTTATGACCAGCTATTTCAATAATGCTGCTCTTTCTACCCCAAGCCCTGGGCCTGATCCAAATCCTATTGAGGCTGGTGGAAAGATTCTCAGCAACTTCAGTGAGATTTGAATCAGTATTCGTCAGTGATCTCTGAGAGCGGCACGCCAACGTGCCTGGACGGGGCCTACCCAGACAGCTGGGAGCCAAGTCACAAGAGAGACCCTCCGGTTAAAAGCTGAATTGTGAGCACTTGCGAGGAGGGAAACAAGCGTTGCTAAGGGAACAGATTCTCATTTCAAACTCCTCCAGGTGGAGATTTACAAATAACAAGAGGATCATTTTTTTTTTAAAAAGTGCCCATTTAAACTCTGCATCTGGAAGTCACATCTGGACTACACTTGCCACCTCTGGAGAATTAACAGCCAGCGGAGATGTTAGCTGGCAATGGAAGGAAACAAAACTAGCCAATTCTTCCCCCCTCTTGGCGCCATCCTCACAAGCAGAAAGCAGTGTGTTCTCTATTGATCTGCCTGTCTCTAAGTGCCCATACAATGTTCAGCCCTGGACAATGCCAGCACCTCTTTTCCCTGTGCGCGTTGGTTGGGTAGCTAACAGCAGTCAACGACAGGGCACTATAACCCCTCATTGCGTTTGTGAGTCAATGGAACACAAAGGCAGTTGACATACTCTCGAGGAATGGCCAGCTGTGATGAAAGGTGCCCGCACAGCCTCTGGCAGCCCTGAACCAGGTCAGGTTCAGGAATAAATGGCAATTTGGACTTCCCCACTGAAAAGAAGAGGACTTGTGATCCGAAGTTCCTTGGGTGCTGTCAAGGCTGATTCCCCACTCTGGCACTTCGAGTACAGAAGGTGGGGGCCTGCAAGGATTCTAAAAATTAATACTGGCCACTCCGGGCTGGTATTAAACTCCCAAGGTTACAGCTTTTCTCTGACCTTGGCTTGGTAAATGCTGCCAACACCTAAACGCAAAAAACCCTTGGGACCCAGGATGGCGCACTTGGGAATTCCTCCCTGTGGGGTACGCTTAAGCCCTTTCACCCCTACTTTGGGGAAGAGCTGAGAAAGAAAACAAAGGAAATCAGCTGTTGCAACCATGTCAGTTAAACAACACATGCACAAACCTCTTAGGACACAAAAACCCAATCCTGTTCTTAAAAACGGTAAATTTTATCAAAATCAAAAAGCAAGAAAATACATCTGGAACTTAGCCTTTTAATAGATTTTAAAAAAAACCCACTTACAAAAATTAAACATCAAGAATAACCTTCTTGAGGTCCAGCTTAAAGGTTACAAGCAACATGAAAGCATTTGGGGGTTTGCACAGAGGAATCCACGAGCCCGACAGAAAATAAAAGTAATAAATGTAATCACGTCTTTCCAGACATTCCCTGATCTACTTACATATTTGGGTCATTCTAGGTATAATCTGATGATTTCCCTACCTGGCAAAAAGCTTTTTACAGCATAGTCACAGCTCTGAGTTTGCTCTGTTCCGCCTCTCCAGAGAACAACAACAAAACAAAAACAGAAATTTTAAAAAGTTCTAGCCTTCCCATTGGCTCTGCTGGTCAGGTGCCCACTCCCGTTCCTTTGCCTGGGGGACTTTTTAACCCTTTAAAGGTAAAGCAAGCACAGAACAACCACCAAGAGGGACTTTATAGCTAACTGGCTGGGTGGGTGTCCATAAAAGGGAGCGAACTCCCCCCTTCATTTATCACAAGTGTTTTGGAAAAACCTCACCCTTTGATGTTAAAAGGATGCAATTCACAGGGCAGCGTGGACTCTATGCCTGAGTCATACAGATCACCTAGCCAGTGCTGGGGACACGGTGCTGATAGAAGGACTGACTGTTTGGGCAGATTTCCTCATGCTCCTCCCTAATTCGGTGTGTTACACTGGGGGCATTAAGCTGGAATTCAGACAAGACACTGGAATTCAGTGGTTACATTTTGCATAAATTCCCCCTGTAGTTTCAATTCTTCAGCACTTGTCATAAATGGCTACCCAGCTTCTCTGATCTCTGTTAAACTGCTGCTGTTTTTGCACCCCAGAGATGGCTGGAGAAGCAATTCCTACATATAATCTGTACATCAGTTCATACAGTGATGTGGGTGAACAGCTCTCTCTAAAAACGTAAGCCGGCGAAGTCAGTGGTCGTTGTATTTGGAGACATCAATACATTTCCAAATCAACTGAACTTCTAAACCTTGCCGGACTTGGAAGCTATTTGCACCACTAATGAACTATATTCTCTGCAGTTTTATTTATCCATTTAGCATCATATTTTGGCTCTCTCCACTTCCTTCACTGAGACTTCCATCCTACTCAATAGGCTAATGCAGGACAGGATAATCTCAGAAGCAAGCGACTGACCTAATAAAAGCCTTTGTAATTTGGTTCACACAAAGGCAAGAGCTGAGACGAGTTTGCTGTGCTCAGCCCTCATGCACCCTGCTTCTTAGGCCAAACTAACCCCATGCATTTTGACCAGGCGGTTTGTCCCTGCCCAAGACAGCCAGGAAACATCTCCGCACTGACAGGTAACCCTTGTCTTCAAAAAAGGGAAAACAACTAACTTGCTTTGAACTCTAGCCGCGTCCATCTCCGGATCTGCCAGAGTGCCTCAAACACTAACGCATTCAGGCACACACTTCGCAGTGAGATCGGTGTGTGTCCCTATTTTACAGACACGGAAAGTGAGGCATGGAATTCAGTGACTAGCCTGGGCCCTGCAGAGAATCCAGGAGGGAACAGGGCACAGAGGCTGGGATTTCCAAAGGAACTTTTAAAGAAGATAGTCACTGCACTCATTGAATTTCACTGAGATTTGAGCAGCTGACTCCTTCAGGCTGCTTTGAAATCCCCACCCAGATTGGCTGATTCCAAGTCTCAGCCACAAGATGACCTTTCTACCTCTCTGCCACCTTCAAGATCCCACATCAGCAGGAGTCTGTGTTTGCACCTTAAATGTTTGCAAGTAACTGCCTGGGTTCCCTCCTCCACTTCCCAGCCAGAGGGTGCTTTCCAGGCGAATTCTACTCCCACTGCGAAAAGTTGCTCAGCGTGACTTCACGAGCTACCAGCGCAATGTGCTTGCCCAACGCTCCTTGTGCTGGGGAAAGCCTCAGCTGTAGCTGAAGAGACACAGATGTTTGAAATCAAGCCTTGATAGGGGAAGGGGAAAACAGCCAGCTGCTATATGGTATTTTACAATGTCCCTGCTACCCCTGAGCCTGATTCTGCTGAGCCTGGGTTCCTGATCCTGCATTGGGAGGTCCACATGCAAAAAAACACCAAAAACCCTGACTTGCAGGATCTGGACTGAGCAAACGGGTAATTCACCTTGTAAGTCCATTTCCCTCCAGGCTTGGTGGAAATCGTTTGCAAGGCAGCATGGGGGAATAACACTGCAGTTCCCTGTAAAACTCTGTGAATTCAGAGGTCCATGGTATTCTCCCAGGCAGTTCCTCTCTACTCCTCAACCTGAGATCTGTCTCTTCCCAGCACAGAAAGCTACTTCGACTGGGTACTATCCCTTCCCAGCAAGCAATGGAAAACCCAAGGGAGGTTTTGCTTCCCCTCCGTTGCCACGCTCCTCCCTCATTCAAGCACACAGCCTGCACCCTACCAGCCTGCACGCGTTACCAACACTTCAAGTGCTGCAAAAATCACAGTCACAGAACAGCTCATCCTTACATGACTATACACGAGGGAGAGAGAGGCAGATGTCAGACAGAGCTGCTATCCAAGGGCAAAGTTGGCATTTGAAAAGTACCTTGTCTGAAAGCTTATTATGTGTCTGGGCCATCTAGAATAGAATACAACAAAGCCAAAAATAATATTGCAGTATATCTGATGCATGCGTGTACACACGCACATACACACTCTCTCTCTCTCATACACACTCTGACAATTGCCCTGATCAAAAAAGGTGCTGATTCCAATGGGAGCTGAGTGTGCTTAGCACCTTTGAGAAGAAAAACAGGAATTACCGTAATTGGTGTATGCATATTTAAATAATATAATTTTTACACACACAGAGGGAAGATATTCAGAGGGTAAATTTCCTGGGCAAACACATTCATTGCACATTCGCACAGTGTATAGCACACTGATGGCTATGTTACCTGCCCAATCTCCTCTGGATTTCATCAACCGTTCCAAGAAGATTGCGCTGGACACAGGCAAGACTTGAGTGACAGCCAATCTAGACATGAACATGCCATGGTTTTAAGGTCTGAGATCCCATGGCCCTGCAAAACTAAAATGAGCGTTATCCCATTGGGAAGCTTTGACCTTCCCAATAGCAGACACTGAGCTCACTTCTAGCCAGGGCAGGCCCAGAGATATCCTTTGTGAGTATAAAAAATGGTATTTTGGATCACTTGTTTACATTGTCCCCTTTTGTGTCCCACATGATCAGACTCCTGGGTAACCAAAATAACTGGCTTCACAGGCAAGAGCAGACAAGAAATAATACATGGACATTTTTTAAAGTGCCTCCCCAAATGTTCCTAAAATAGCTTTTCCATAACTTACAGGACACGTGCAGAACGGGGTGGATTTACTAGCATTCATTTCTCATAGCATCCACAATGTGAGGAGACAGACGAGTGAAGTCTCACCCCAGCAAGGCCAATGCTCTGAGTAGCACAGCTATCCCAAATCCATGCTGATAACACCTCCATGCGGTACTGTCCTTTGTACTGCTAAAATACACTTGGCTTCTCAAAAGGTGCCTCTCACTGGGCTCCCCATGCCTGTACTGTGTGTGTGTGTGTGACACACAGCGCTGTGTGTGTGTGTATCATGTGGCAAAGTACCTGCTTCTCCTCAGCAGGCTCAGTCCCTTTTAGCCTTGGAGACACAGGCTTGAGCAAAGCAAACCCTTCCAGGTAGCACAGGGTCTGGCTGATCCTTCCCTCAGTCAGTCCCTTGTGCTGATTTTCTCCCCGTCTGGGGACAGAGTGCAGCCGTCCTTGCTGGAAGGGTTCAGAGCCTTGCTGCCCCTAACTTGCTGGCAGCTTCCCCGCGTCTTTCACTCTCCCCCCTGCTTCCACACCAGGGAGGGTTTAAAAAGGTCTCCAGCAGTTGGGGCCAGCTGAACCTAATTAGTACCCAAGCAACCCCTTTCCAGCTGAACCTTATTTCCCCATGGCTCTCTCTCCTCAGTGGATTGGGAGAGGCCTTTTAACCCCCCGGGACTAATTACTACCCCTCCCTTTGTAGCCATTTGTCCTGGGTTTGCCACAATCGTTAATGTCGACTCCCACCTCGGAGCGCCCCAGGATCCCAGCCTCCATTGCCCACTTGTCACATTTTCCATCAGGCTCTCCCGCATGCTTGGGAGAAGCTCCCTGCAAACATCTCATGATCATTCTTCCAATCCTGTCACAGAACTCTCCTTTCCCGTGCTACATACAGAAAACTTGACAGTGGTTAGGCAGCTGGCGTGCAGAGACCGCTGCTGATCACGCTAATTGACATTGCCTCTGAGTTTCCTTGCGCTCCTCCATTTCTCTGTAGCCACTTCTTGCTTAACACTCAGGTTGTAATCTCTTTGGGGGCAGGGACCGTCTCTATGGTCATTGTGCCTAGCACAACGGGATACTGGTCTGTGACTGGGCTACAAATGCTATGGTAATAAAAGAGTAAGTAATGATTAGTATTCCCCGCACCTGCGATACAAGAATCATCCCAATTTTATGGATGGGGAATCTTAAGCAAAGAGGCTAAGTGACTTGCCCCAAACCACACAACAAGACAGTAGCAGAGTTTAGAACAGGACTCAAGTGCCTAGACTGCCCACTGCCCGATCCAACCACCACTAGATCAACCTCCTCCTCTACTCATTGCCAGAACGGTTTGCTAGCAGAGAGCGTGTCTTAAAGTGTACACAATATTTCCAATCTCTCACCACTGTAGCACGACTCCTGTTACATTTGGTGTTGTTCTTAAAGTCCCAGCTCTGGAAGGCAGTTGGGTAAGAAAGCATTGCAGCCTTTCATTTATTTTTTTACAGGAAGTTACTAGTCCTCCTTGATGTGGAGAAAAATCTGATGATGTGACCTAAGTGCACCCTAATGACTCAAAATAATGGAAGGAAAACAAAAACCAAAAAAACCCCAGATCTCTACAGTTATTACTTTTTAAAAGATCTCATGAGTTTTAAGCTAATCTCATGATTTTGGAGGCCTCTGTCAGATGGTTTCTGAGTGGTCAAGGTTGACAATACGTGTAGATCTCTCTCTCTCTCTCATTCCGTAATTGTAAAAGAACATGTGCTAAATTATATTCTGCATTTTGGAAAGAGAAGACAGGAGAACTCAATCTGCTTTTGCTCTTTCATCAAGTAAGCTCAATGTCAGAAAAGATCCAGAATGTAAATGGCTTTCACACACAGCAACCACACAGATGAGTCCATCCACATCCACCACCACATTGCCACGACTGCCAAATTACAGGATATTTAATCAGGTTAGGGAGAGCGCCAACAAATAACGTAGCTACAAAAGGAAAGCTGCAAAGCATTACAGGGAAAAATATGCAAATAGTCTATTAATGTCACTGCAACACTGATTGCATGATAGAAGTTTTAGAGTTGCTGTGGATGGCCAGAGCCATTGTAATGTATGTATAGCTACAGTAATTGACAGATATAATTTCCATCTATGCAAGAGCAAATTTCTAGACAAGACATGTTATCCACTGTGTGTTTATAATGCAATTCTATTTGTACTCAGCATTGTTTTGTAACACGCTCTTAGTATGCTTTTCGCCAGCTGGTTTTTGCCCTTCATTTCTCAAGGGCTGAATTTTATTGCATCTGTCCTGTTGCAAGAGCCAGGCTGGCTCTCTTTGATTTACTTCCCTTCCTGTGTATTAGCACTGGTGATGAGGTCAGCAGGATCAGGCATGCTATCAGTTACACACTAAAACAGCAGATGGTGCTCACACATTGCAACACTGCTAAGAAAACAGCTTCACAGAGAGAGCTGGACCAATTTATGAGTGAGATTGTATGATGAGGGTGTTTGTGGTGGAAGGGGGCAGGGCTCAGTAGCCCTGGGGCTGACTTCTGGTTTATGTCTTATGTTCCTAAAGCTCCTGCTTCAGGGTTTCAGCCAGTCACCAGAGAGTCACTGGACATTAGGAGCATTTAGAACAAAGTCAGCTCCTTGCATGGAACCAAGAGGTAACTTTCGCCTGTGCGGCACTGGGTTCAGAATTTCAGAACAATCGCCCACTATTTCCTTCTATGCCCTGCGGACGGCTACTCTACAGCGATGCACGCTCGCAGGAGCTGGTACCAAACTCTGCTAACGTCACTCAGCCCAGGTTCAGGAACAACTTGAGCACATCTAGCCCAAGTTCTTGCCACCCAACAGGGGCCAGGTTTGGGTTTATAGTTGCCATGTTGCACCCTGGGGTTTCAGCCGAGGGTGGCTTTGAGAGATCAGGGCCTTCAGAACCCCAGGCTGGGGATGGAAGGAGGGCAGGTTTTGAGACATCAGGAAACCTATTCCCAGCCCCACCACAATCTTCCTGTGGGACTGCCAGCCACTCGCTTAGGCTCAAATTTCCAAAGAGCATCCCAAAGTGTGCAGCTTAAGCGCCCTTGGGTTGGATTTTCAGAAGGTGCTGAGCACCAGCAGCTCCAACTGAAGTTATGGGAGCTGCCAGGCTCAGCATCTCTGAAAAGACAGGCCACAGGAGGCTCAGAAAGGGCACCAAGAAGTAATGGAAACTTTCAGAAATTTTGGCCTTAAATCCTGTCTCCATTTTCCCATCTGTAAAATGGGGATAACAGTGATAGTAACCGACTGCAGCTCTTGAATTCCTGGTATGGTGAGGCTGAGTTCACAATTGTTTGTGAGGCATTTGGGTACTACAGGGATGCAGTGGGCAGGCTAGCTTGAAGGATACCTACCAAAGACCTGGACTGTAGCCATTGGCAAAAGGCTGTGTGCAGAAGTTTGCAGAGTGTCTGCTTGCACCATGCCATGTTCTTTGTTGTTGGTATTTCACTCTCGTGAGTGTTGCAAATTCCCCTCATGACTCTGCCACCCAACTCCCCTTTCCATCACCTCCCTGGGGCGGGCAATAAATGTGATATTTTTCAGGGGGCAATTACTCCAGCTAAGGGTGAATTGGTACATGGACCATTTTTCATCTCCCACTCCTTTCCAAGAGGGGCTATTTTTAATCAGGAAATTTCTTGCTGGTGAAAGATGCCCATCTGACAGCTCCAGAGGCCAAAGTCTGATTCAGCCAAAGAACAGCGGAAGCGAGGGATGGCCTTCCTAACACAGTGTTTTCCCCACCCTACCCCCAAACAGTCCCTCAACACCCCACCATGCCTCTATGCCGCCCTGGAGCGAGCAGAGAGCTCAGTCTTCATGACTCCTTCAGAGCATGGCATCTCTGCTGAGAAGACCACAAAGAGGATGCGATGCAAGGCTGGGATTTGCATAGCTCGCACATCTGGGAACTGGACTGAAACCACCCCTCTAGCCCCCCAAAGCACTGTTAGGCACAGAGCTGTGGTCTCTGCTACGGACAGGGCCACATTCAGTCCGTGACCTAGAAGCGCTAGGCTCTGTACCCACTGCCCATCTACCATACCAGGGTCCTCTCACTTTTTCCCCATATGGTGGACCAAGTTCAAATCCATAGATCGCCTTGTGGGCAGCTTCATTCCCATTCAGTCATCTAATATCCCTTTAGCAACTAAAGCAATAGCTTCCATGGAAAATACATGCACATTATACACTTATACTCACACACAAATATACAGCGTACACGCACCTACCCGCCCACATATATAGAAACACACTATAGAAGTACAGTATTTAGAGTTTCTTTAAATGTGATTTAGCAGCTAGACACAAGAGGAGCCAGCATCACGTGACCACCAAACACTCCACTCGCTAGGCGCTTACAGAGAATGATACCGGGTTACACTCAGGTTTGATTCTGCTTAATTTAGCAGGAGAATTCGTTCAAGCTCAGAACATATGTGCAATTCCCAAGATAACAGCTCGGCTAGTTTTCCCCCACGCCACCTACCAGATCACACATTCCTCCTCTTCTCTAAGAGAGTTCTGGAAGTTCTCCATGTCACCCTGTCCTCTCCCATCTCTGGGCACCCTATTTTTCTTGTTACCACGATCAAGAGACTAGGGGAAATCTCAGAACACCAGGAAAACAAGAACGAATTCTCTCCCAGGGTTATTTTTGCAGAGGAATCAGAGGGGAAAAAAATCCTTGCCCTATTACGTTAATCCAGGGTCGCATTAGAGCCTGACGTTGCTAATACAAACAGAAAGATCTCATTATAACCATTATGTTGCTATCATCTCAGATATAAGTTAATGCAATTTGCTAGAAAACCGAATGCTTCCTTTCCTACCATCTGGCACAGACAGCAACATCTCTTCCCCTCTGTGTCCCTCACTCATCCTAGGCGAAGCATCCCTTTCAGATACCAGGAGCAAGCTCCTCCTCAAGGCAACCTGGCCTTCTCTGAGCTACAGGTATCTTCTGGAGATCTTCATTAGGACGTGATTCATGGCCTGCTCTCGTTACTGTAGCCAAGATGCTCCAAACACCATGGAAGTAGCGCCCCAGCCTGGCTACGCTGCAGGATGTCGCTCCTCATTTCAGAAACTAAGCTATCTCAGTCCACTCCTGCTGCCAGCCTAAAGCACCCTGCTATACCCATCCCTTCCACCCAATAGAGACCTGGTGGGGAACCATCTCACTTTCTACTCTGCACTGGTCATTGCACGTACTTTCGAGCCACAGTGGAGTCACAAGCTAGTGACCTGCGAGCAGGACTCTGTGCAGGTTTGCTAGATGGGGGCTTGTGGTACGGGTTCCCCAGCAGGCACTGTGCAGCTTGACTGAACAAGATGGGTTATTTATTTACGGGTTGGGTGAGTTTAGTAGCAGTGAGCCATACCAGACTCACCGCCCTGGAGCCTAGTCCCCTCTATGTACAGGTCAGGGGCTGCCAGGCACTGGCAGTCAGAGCCTCCCCCATTGCCTTGCAGCGTGGGGGACTCTAGAGTCAAGGGGGTAAGATGGTCAGTGGATTCCCTGCCAATGCACAGCACTGGTCACCTGGAATCATGCACGTCATGGCTTGTTTTATCTATTGCCATGTATAAAAACACTGCCGACTGCACGCTCTAGGCTCAGACACACTCGCAATAAAACTGTAACAGCAATCAGAATCAATGCCCAGCCCACTGATGCCTCTCATGTCCACCAAAACCTTCCACAGCTAACACTCTCCTACCACCATATACATCAACCCCACTGTCCTCCTAGTCCAAAGGGCATCTGGGAAGAAAAACAGACCCTGTCCTGCCAGCATCTGAAGATCCCAAATATGTTCGGGCATCAGCAAAGATGAGGACAGGAACTGACGAGTTCAAGCCCTAACTGGGGACTCCCTGCTTTTAGATCCCTGGTGGCTAACCCAGAGGGCTATTTACTCCAGCACCACCCATGGCCTGGTGTGTCAAGCGTTAGTGATGCAGCCATCTGTCCACAAGGACTGGATTGGCTGAAGTGCTCCCCAGAAGGAGCTGGCATTGCCTGGAGTATCCTCAGCAGGCAAACATCAGACTGATAGCAATTCCCAGAGACCTTTCCATCTCGATTCCTCTTGGGTCCAGTTACTTCGCATTCACAAGCGCCACAGAGGATAAAACGTTAAAATGGCATCTTCATGACTCCAGCAAAGTGTGGATCAGAACCCGCCTTCTAGCCCAGGCAGTAGGAGCGAAGGCATCTGGTAAAGAGCAGAGATGACAGATGCACAGAATTAAAAGTGTGCACAGGGCTCCGGGGAGGGAGAAGAGAGTTGAGAACGAGCCATCTTGACATGCCTGCCAAGGCGTTCCAGCAAACCCACAGAAAACAATGTTTAGCAGTAAAATAAACACAACCAGGATGCTTCTGGGGCTGCAAACGCGCTCGTTTCAGGAGAGGAAGAAAGAAAATCCCAGCAAATATCAGGAGAGAGGTGGAGAGCTTGGAGTGTGTGCGGTTAGTGTGTTAAAACTGTGGTAATTTCTCCCAGCAGTGCTGCAGGCACAGGGAGTGGAATAGAGAGGCTGGTGCGATCTGTGCTGAGAGGTCTTTCGGCGTTCAAGATGATTTTCAAACATGGCTGTGGATAAACTCACAAAAGCAGCTGTAGGATGGAGTTTGTTCTGCATCAGCCTAGCCCCTGGGGAAAGGCGTATCCTGACCCGGCTCTCTGCTGGCAGGTGGAGGGAGGGTGCCGGTGGCTACACCGGGTGTTTATTTTAGTTCACTTACAGTTTTGTTAACTGGGAAGACCTGAGACCCCGATCGGGTTTTAAGTGTCGCATGGAATAGTTGCCCTAATCTCACTTCAGTCATCGTCTTCAGAGAATGCAGAATGGTCACGAGCAAATTTGTAAATGCCGGCAGCCAAGCTGTTCTGGCTACATTTGTCTGCAAGCCACCTACGCGAGCAGAGCTGGCAGGCTGAGCCACCGGTGCGAACAGCGCTGTAGCTCTGCCTTTGCACATGCAGTTACCCATCCGAGGCAGGGAAACGGCCATTTTCATGCATGACGGTGGGCGCTGCCCACACATCCTCTGCAAGTGCCACACGTGACAGTTCAGCCCTCAGGCTGAAACAGCAGCAACCTCCATGGAGCAGAGACAATTCCAGGGCACTTTAGAGCAAGCAAGGTTTCTTAAAGTGCCAGTTTACTTTGAAAGGTGATATGGTAAAGATGGTGTCCCGGGGCTCCATGTCCATTAGCACTGGATGTCTGCAAGCTCAAACCTGCTCTGTTTACCAGATTTTTTTTTCTCCTAACTGCCAGCTCTGCGGTCTCCCCACAGATCATTCCTCTGCACATGTTGTCACTAGTAGGCAAGGTTCTGCAAGCGGCATGAGGCCCTGTGCAGCCTTCTCTAGCAGTCCTTGGACATGCACAGGTGGAACTGGCTGGAACGGAGGTAACAGTTCTGTTCTTGAGGCACCCGAAGGTCTAGGGTCCAGACTTGGACTGAAGGGGCCCTGCAGGGCTAACAGGAGCCAAGAGCAGTGAAGTTCCTTTTCTCACAAAAGGTGCAGAGCAATAGCACCCTGCAGCCACCCGGTCGCCCATGCTCACTGTTTAACTGTGGAGGATGACCTTGGAAGTTGTCTGGGCAGCCTGCTGTGACTCCAGGCCTCCCCTCGCTTTCTGATCTCCAGGCTCCGACACTGACTCGTGTCTCCTCATTCCAGCCTGGTAACTACCTCTGATCTCCGGCCATTGACCCCACCCAGACTGACCTTGATTTTGGGTCTTGTGATTACTCTGATCCCTACTCACCAACTACTGCCTCGTGGCTGTCAGGGCTGCCCGAGGGGGGGGCAAGTGAAGCAATTTGCCCCGGGGCCCCGCAAGCCCTGTCTGAGAATCCCTTCCCTGGCTACTCACCCAGTGGCGGTCCGGGTCTTTGGCGGCGGGCCCTTCACTCGCGCTGGGTCTTCGGTGGCGGGCCCTTCAATGCTGCCAAAGATGCAAAGCGAGCGAAGGAGGAGCAAGTGAAGGACCCACTGCCACTGCCGCAGACTCGGAGGGCCGCCCGGTGAGTACAAGCGCCGAAGTGGGTGGCACTTTTATATCCGCTGCCTCGCTTTGCCCCAAGCCCCTTGAATCCTCTAGGTAGCCCTGGTGGCTGTCCTTGACTTGTATATTCCAGCCCTGCCGTGACCACTAGGCCAGACTGCCTATACCCCAGTCCCTTACAGTAACAATGCTTAACATATATGAAGACTGTTATCAGGTCTCCCCTCAGTCTTCTTTTCTCAAGACTAAACATGCCAGTTATTTTAACCTCTCTCACACTTCAGGTTTCCTAAATCTTTTCTCATTTTTGTTGCTCTCCTCTGGCCTCTCTCCAGTTTGTCCACATCTTTCTAAAACTATAGAGCCCAAAATTGGACACAGTACTCCAGCTGAGGCCTCACCAGTGCCAAGTAAAGCAGGACAATTACCTCTTATGTCTTATATGCTAAACTCCTGTTAACACACCGCAGAATATTAGCCTTTTTCACAACTGCGTCACATTGTTGACTCATATTCAATTTGTGATCCACTATAACCCTGAAATCCTTTTCAGCAGTACTACCACGTAGCCAGGTATTCCTCAATTTGTAGTTGTGCATTTGGTTTTTTCTTGTGTAGTATTTGGCACCTGTGTTTACTGAACTTCATCTTGCTGATTTCAAAACAATTCTCTAATTTGTCAAGGTCATTTTGAATTCTAACCCTGTCCTCCAAAATGCTTGCAACACTGCCCAGCTTGGTGTCATCCTCAGAGTTTATAAGCACACTCTCCTCTCCATTATCCAAGTCATTAACAAAAATATTGAATCGTCCCAGACCCAGGACTGACCCCTGCGGAAGCTCACTAGATGCACCCTCCTAGTTTGACAGCAAATCACTGAGTACTCTTCAGTCTGGTCTTTCAACCAGTTGTGCACCCACTTTACAGTAATTTCATGTGGAGCACATTTCCCTAGTTTGCTTACAAGAATGTCACATGAACATATCAAAAACTTTACTAAAATCAAGATGTATCATGGCTACTGCTTCCCCCTATGAACTAGGCCAGTAACCTTTCCAAGGAAGGGAATTAGGTTGGTTTAACATGATTCGTTCTTGACAAATCCATGCTGGCTATTCCTTATAAACCTATTATTCTCTAGGTGCTCACAAACTGATTGTTTGTGTCTTATTTCCAGTCACTGTTTTGCCTTTCAGCTTAGTTTGACAACAGTCCCAATTAAAGTAAACCATCATATTCATACGGTGAACATCCCAGTACCCCGGTCAACACACAGTATTCAGAAACTATTACAGAGCAGCTCCATGTCTGTCATACTCTTCTACGGAATGGGGAATAAGCACACACTTGGCTTACAATAGGGAGATCTATAGCATGGGATCAAACTCAAGGATTTCTCTTCTAGACAAGCCATCGGGGGTACCCTGGGAGCAGAGCATTCCCGTTGCTCTGCTGAGTGGGCCAGTTGGCTTTGATGTACCTGCTCCTCCTTGATCTTGTCTTGGTCAGTTTACTGATGGAGTCTTTGCTGAGCAATCCATTAACCCTGCATTGGCCATCCAATGTTGCTCTCCTAGGAATTGCATGGACCAATTCCCCTCAAGGACTTTGGCAGAGCCTTCAGGAAATCAAACCTATGAGTGGTGGAACTTCTGGCTTCTCGACTTTGGGGACCCAAAATAAATCTAAAGCCAGTTCACTCCCCATGCCCTGAGCATGGAAACATGCAGGCAATTACCTCCTCTCCCAAAAGCAATGGAACATGGTGACTTACAAGCAGGGAGGTGGTAACAGGCCAAAGAGACTGACTCTGTTCCAGAAATATTGTGTATCCCAAAAGGCTGGGTATGGATGGAAAACAGTGATGCCCATGTATGCTGGGATGTTCACCCCACCCCACCCTGAAGGGTTAAGGTGGCTCAGAAGGACCTAATTAACATAGTAGATTGCAGGTGGGGGAGACATAGGCTTGACGGACAAGCATCAGTTGAACATGGAGCCCATACGGGCAGAAGTAGGCGGGACCTGTGTAAAGCCAGGAAGGGAAAGCGGAAGAGGATGGGAGGTCTGCAATCACTTTCTGGGCCTTGTGAGGAGAAAAGGAGGAAAACTGGGGGTGGTGGGGGGTGGGGGCAGAAGGGGCACAGATACCTTGGGATCCTGACCTTGAGGGAAGGGGCTTACTCAGAGGGTGGTGGAGAAGGAAGCCTACAGAGGGCGGAGTAGAAAGAAGCCTAGGGAAACGGCAGCAAGGTTGAGACAGTGCAGACCTTGGGGCTGTAGACTGTAGGGTCCCTCAGCTGGAACCCAGAATAGCGGGTAGGCCTGGGTTCCTCTACTGCCCACTGGGAAAGTGGCACAGTCTTGAGTTGGGAGACTGCCTGGAATGGCACCCAGACACCTGGTGTGGCGAGACTCTGTTACCCCAGAAGGAGACAACTGTACAGGGACTTGGCCGGAGGGCCAAGCCACAAAGAGAAGGCACTGCGACTCCTAAAGAACAAGAGGGGCTGCGGCACGAGTGACCAAAGAAAGGGGGCATCAGACTGCGCAAGATTAATCCCCAGAAGTACCCACAAAGGGGGTGCCCCAGCACTGAGTGTACCCCATTACTAGAAGTTAGTCATTCTAGATGGGATTTTCAAAGGGACGAATGGGAGTTAGGCAGTTAAATCCCAATGAACATCAATGAGATCTGAGTGGCTAACTCTCACGGACCCCTTTGAAAACTCCAGCCTCAAACTGGATGTCGTGAAATGCTTCTTTCCTCCCAGGAAAGAGAGAAAAGGAGGCTAGGAACAGGGCATCCGACGCAGATCCAAGCACAATTCTCTTGGCCAGCATCTCCCCTGCCCTGCCGGGTATTCCTTGAATAACGCGATCCCTTCAACACGGAATGCAGCACACACGAGAGGCGTGCAGCAATTACAGGATAAGGCCACCGCCGCGAAGGCGCAGACGCTGATGCAGTCTGGCAAGAAGGTCAAGCTGATGCATTGGGTTTGGCGAGGAGGAAATATGGACGGGTGATTGCGGAATAGGAAGTGACTTCTTTGTTGCTGGAGGGAGAGCCACACGGCTCCGAAGATCCTCAGCTTCTCTCTCTGCAAAGTGTTTGCTGGAGGCTGTATAAAAGTAGAGTGCTAAAGATGAAGCGTGTATTACGGATTTAGTATATCTGTGTGCGCTCCTCACTGTTTCCTCCCACCCAAGCCTCCCGGGGAGCACTCTGCTCCCCAAAGGCGTTTGGACAACAGTGCTGGAAGCACTCCTCTTTCCAGCGGTTGCTACGCATCGAGAGAAAGCTGTCGCAGTTCACAGTGGCTCTGGCTTGCTCTTCCCATGCAATCCTGCTGTGCGGGACTCTAGGCAGATAGTTGAGAGCAGAGCACGCACATCACTCCAAACGGCTTCCTTCCGATACGACATCTATCTTCGCAAGCAAGGACACTGATTACGCAAGGGGCAAAGGCACTGGCTATCAGACAGCATCCTCTCTTGCAATGGTAATTGTCATCGCAGACATAAGCTGACATTTATTCTTTCCATACAACCGAAGCTGCTTCTATTAAAAACAAATTAAAATGCTGGCTATTCTCTTGTTTATTTCATTTTGCAAATTCAAAAGAAATCAAACTGGAACGGTATTTGTTTCCCCCCAGAAGAATATATTGTTCCAATTTGTCTCTCGGCACAGCAGCTGCCGTTGCCAGGCTGCGGTCTTTGTTGCTACGGGGGTTTTAAATGTGTCTGTGAGAATTTCATTAGTTAGTTAAACATGCCTCTGGTATTCTGCTGCGCTGTGTTCTTGCTGTGAGTCAGTCGTGATTAGCAGCAACAGTCCAAAACAATACAGCTTATAATAGTGTCAGTGCAATGTTTGGGCAATTGGTGTAGAATACAGTAAGGATGGAGATGTGTGCATCGAGATTATACACACAAGCACATACACATTTTATGCAAATAGAGGTCACATCCAAGGGATCAATGCAATTGATCACTCGGCTCCACAATTTTGTACACAACTTTGCCCACCTCAGCGGCACTCTGCCCACTGAGCCATCTCCCTCGGGATTGATTCGGACATCCCCACACCCGAGGACCTTCAAACAGCACTGTTTAAAGAAAAGAAAAAAACCCTGCCAGATAACTCTGTCTTTCTTCCCCCTGCCCACAATATAGGATCATAGAAGATTAGAGTTGGAAGGGACCTCAGAAGGTCATCTAGTCCAACCCCCTGCTCAAAGCAGGACCAATCCCCAGACAGATTTTTACCCCAGTTCCCTAAACGGCCCCCTCAAGGATTGAACTCACAACCCTGGGTTTAGCAGGCTAATGCCCAAAACACTGAGCTATCCCTCCGGTTTTAGCCCAAAAATGGAACTTTCCTCTCAAAATTACAGCAGCGCGTTAAGGACCAACAGCCAGCAAGGGGAGGGCTAGAAACAGGAACCACTGGAGGGGAAGATATTAACTCTGGCAATGCCCAAAGACACTGGGACAAATGGGGATAAACGGGCCGTGAACTAATGGAGGCTGGAAATGAGAAGAAGGCTTCTAACGGTCAGAGGGGTGAGGCTCAGGAACAGCTTCTCCACGGGCAGAGCGGGAGCAAACAACCTGACAAACTTTAAGATGGTTCTGAATGGGATTGTAAGACGGGGCTGCCTGCAATAGCAGGGAAATGGACTCAGAGACCTGGGAGGTCCCTCCTGGACCTTTGTTTCTATGTTTCTAGCCCTGAGAAGTCCCAAGATACTGGCTCTTGTAGCGGCTAGAGAAACTAGTGCTGTGGCTCCCTGCTGTATAGGGGTGACTTTTTCCAAAACATCTATGTGATTTAGGAGCCTCAGTCCCATTTTCAGGCACGTAGAAGCTCAAGTGACTTTGAAAATGGGATTTAGACTCTTAAGCAATTTAGACGCTTTTGAAAATGTCACCCAAGGCAATCTACGCTAATTAGTGTCTAGGGAAGCTGTTTGGGAGCATTTCAGTGGTGTCTGAAATGTAGCCTATGCAAAGAACCTATCCACAGCAAAGTAAGCTCTGCTGCCTCTTCCAAACTGAGATCCCCTTTTCCTTACTGGCTCTCCCCCATCGCTCCATTAGCTTGGTCCTCACCACGATCCTTCCCTTTGAGCCAGGAGAGCAGGGTTAGGATCCCTAAGCTGAGAACCTTAATCATGGCACCAGTATCCAGGCACTGCTGTAGATTCCAGGGCCCCTCTCCACCCCAGACAGAGAGGATCCAACGATCTGACCATGCCCTTGCTACAATTAAGTCCTGTCCTACCAGCACACAGAGCATGAGACTTGGGATCCCGGCCACAGCATGCAACCTGCATTTGCTTTCACTGATGGGAACGTAAAGGGAAACCTCTGAATGGCAAAATCCTGGGACCCAGCCACATCCTAGAAACAGAGGAGCTATGGTAAAGCGGACGGCACAATATCTCCTATGGAAGCTCATACAGGCTTGCTACCCACACCCTCCATTTACTGTATTCCAGCTCTTAGCTTTTAACAAGCTTCTTTGATCTAAAATGCTCAAGTCTCGGACAGAAACAAACCAGCCAGACGTGATGCAGATGGATGCTGATTGCCTTAACAGTTTCTGACAGCAGCGGGAAGGAGAACTGGGTGGTTGTTTCTACACAAACCCTGACCTGACTGTATCTGATTCACTGCTTATTTTTATTCCTCCCAACTCGAGCCCCGAGAGCTGCCGTTATTCTTTGTGCAGCCCTCCTCCTCCCCAGCTTTATAACCCACCCTGCTGCCAAAGCCCCAGCTAGCAGATCTCATCCTTTGGACCCCTGACGCTACCCCTTTAATTAATGAAGGTCCCACCCAGGGCAGCCAGGCTCAAACCAGAGAGGTGCTGAGCAGAGAAGTGGTTAGAGCAGATTGAAACAGAAGGGGCGCTCTCCCTGTGAAAGCAGGGAGGATGGGGGAAGAGGAAAGATTTGGGGAAGCGGGGGGAGTCTACGGAAAGTTGTGCATCTCCCCACTTACCCTTCCTTCAACATCAGTGAAGAGCAGCACAAGGCAAGGCCACCTGGCCAGGCCTTCCCCGGCTGGCTTGGTGCAAGCAGGAGTTTTGAAGGCAAAGCTGAGCTCTGCCGTCGCTGCTCCCCTGGCAGAACCTGCGCCCAGCCCTCGCTTCCCAGCAGCACTGCCAGCACTGCAGTATCACCCACACCAAGCGGTCACAATTCATAAGCCAGACCCCCCAAGAATCATGACAGCTGCTTAAAAATCATGACATTTTATTTTAAAAATTGGGGGTTTCTTTATTTGCACTGTGGTTTCTGAGCCATTGGCTCACACTCAGGTCATGTCTTCTATGAAGCCAGGAAGGCTAGAGACTTTCTTTTGTTTAATAACAGCTAGGGCTCTCACCTGATCTCATGATTCCAGGAGATGGGACTTGAATCAAAACACTAAATATCACGAGAGTTGCTATCAAACTGCAGGGGATGGTATCACGGCTAGGAGAGTGGCTGGTTATTAATAATAATTTTCAGAAAGATGTGGACATATTGGAGAGCATCCAGAGGACAGCAACAAAAAGGAGAAAAGGTTCAGAAAACCTGACTGATGGGGAAAGGTTAAAACAACTGGGCATGTTTAGTCTTGAGAAAAAATGACGGAGAGGGGACCTAATAATGGTCTTCAACTGTGTTAAGGGCTGGTACAAAGAGGAGAGTGAATAATTGTTCCCCATGTGCACTGAAGGCAGGACAAGAAGTAATGGGCAGAAAGGGAGATTTAGGTCAGATATTAGGAAAAACTTCCTAACTCTAAGGATAGCTAAGCTCTGGAATCCTCATCATTGGAGGTTTTTAAGAACAGGTGGAACAAACCCGTCAGGGAGGGTCTGGGTTTACCTGGTCCTGCCTCAGCGCAGGTGGCTGGACTAGATGATGTCTCGAGGTCCCCTCCAGCCCTATGTTTCTAGGCTTCTATTGTCTGTGTTGCAATAGTACCTTGCAGCCCCAGTCGTGGCCCAGAACTCCACTGGGCTAGGTGCTGTACAAACAGAACCAACGAACAGTCCTGCTATTGCCTCTGCGTGTGGTTTAATCGAAGGCTGGGAGCTGCACTGTTTTTGCTTCTCCACCTTGGGTCCTCCTGCCCCCTTCCCCTCAGTCACTAGAGAAACCAGAGCGAAGCAGCTTTCCTTCTGCTGCCAGAGCAGAGCTGTCCTGCCTGGTGCCTCCCCCAACACCCTGTGGGTTGGGACCATGGCGTGAATGGACTGTTGCCTGCTTACATAAGAATCAGGGCAACAGGGCCGACTTTCTAGCTCCTTGACCAGCCAGAGGCCTAACAAAGACAGCACCTGAAGGGTTAATAAATCAGGTGCTTGCAGGGAGGAGGCGGCAGTGGCTTTCCCGTATCCCCCTTGGTGGATTGCACTGGGTTTGCCCTCCTTCTCCAGCACCCACCTTGGTCTGGTCTGGGCCTCTCTCAGAAGAGGCTGCAGCCTCCCAAGAGAGAGCAGACAGCTGGGCTGAGGAGCACTGGCACAGATTAGGGATCCCAGAGGAGGGGGAGGAGGGTCAGAGTCCAGCTTCTTTGCAAAGACAAGAGAGACGAGGATGTAGCCAATGATATGTACCCCTCTCCTTCCCAAGCACCATGTAGGGGCCTCTCACAGGCACTGCAGTTGGGGTGTGTGTTACAGAGCCTGCACTGTGCTTAACCCACAGTTACAAGGTGGCAGGACAGCAGCCTCTACCAAGTGATAGGAGCCTGCCTTGTCCTCTCTCATGCTCCACTGGAAGGTAGGGGGAGGGGCAGGAAGGTACATCCATGCCTGATTGCTGGGGGGCCCATCACAGGAGGATTAATGACTGTGTGACTCCACATAGTTCCAACTGTTCTGGAAACGTAGGGGAAAGTGACACACCCCACCCTGCTGAGGTGCTCCAGCATTCTGGCAGCACATAACCCCGGCTAGGCCAGCAGCTAAGCCCAAAGAAGAGAGAGGGGAATGCAGGCTGCTAGAAACACCTCTCCTTTTCTCTTAAAGCAAAAATGGCTTTTCTTTGGAAAGAAGATTCACCCACCAGGGGCTGTAGGAAACTGTTTGCAGCCGTGAGCACAGTTCCCACTGAGTCAGCACTGAACCGACACCCCACCATGGCCATAGGGGGCGCTGCACTGCTCGAGAAGCCATCTTTCAGACATGACTTCAAACCCAAAGTCTTGGCCAATCCTAATCATTACAAATCCTATGGCATTGGTTACAAGAGTAGGGGTCAGCTCTGGTGACTTGGCCCAAATTCCAATGCCAGGTACATGCTGCCAGCCTAAACTCCCCCTGAAAGCTCAGGGGTATCCAACACCTTTCTTCATTTCTTGTCCAAAATGTTCATGCAACATTCCTGCACTAGTAAACAGCTGCCACGTTCCACCCCAGAGGTAGTTGCATTTCACTGGCGGATAAAGCAATTCTGGAGCTGTGTTTTCACTGTTGCAGAGCTTTTTGAGGGAAAAACTGCTACATAAAAGTCTGTCGTTATTACTGTTCTACTTAAGAATGTTCGGCTGCATTTCAACTAAGAGCAACATCAGTTGAATTCAACATATCTGCTATTGGGAGGCTACATCTTTCCCTTGTTTGGAGACTATATCCTGCCCTGGCTTGGGAACCGAGTCTAACAGGTCCTTTCCCATCATTACCATGCTAAGAAAAGGCTCCCAACAAAAACTGGGCAAGCGGTAGCCTTAGATGGAGAACCTGGCATCCCTTCAAATTTCTCATTAACCCTAGGTAATAACTAAGAAAACAACCCTCCCACCTGACTCAGCGTAGTGTCCCATGACCCTTTGGCCTAGGTTCTGGGACCCTCCGGACCCTGGAAGTGTGATAATGCTCTAACAATAAATACAGGATATTCCCCTCCCTTCTTGCTGTCTAGTTGTCTGGGATGATCCTTCCCCATCAGCTGGGAAAATCCCTGCAGCCGGAATCCAGCACCTTTTGCCCACTGGGAAAGGTCAGAGCATTCATTTGTTGCAGAGTTGTTCCCCACATGCTCCTCATTTATATATGGCTGATGATTAAAATAAGAATAAAACTCAATCCAGAGAACCTGTTTTAAACCAAATGTGGAAACTGCTGTGCGATATCCCCAGCTGTGCCTGCGAGTCACTCTGTGAAATCTAGGGCCAAATTCTGAAGTCTGTTCTCCGTTTTTACTCAGCCAGAGTTTGCCTGAATAAAGGAATATTTAGCTCCTACTTTATATCACTATTTACAGCATGCACATGAATGGGACTTTCTGTGGAAACACAGAAGAAGAAATAAATTAATAATAACCAATGCTAGTCATGTGTTTGTTTACTTTTTGTATTTTACTCACAAAGAAACAAAACTGGTCAGTTTTCCTTTTGTTTCTAGTCAGTTAGTTTCACTTTCTGCTTTGTCACAGGAGCACAGGGCTGTTGAAGGAAGGCTCCAACCACTGCAGTGCAGGATGTTTAAAAAAAAAAAAAAGTCACAATTGGCTTTTTTGAAAATAAAAAAAACTTTAAAAAAAAGTCAGGAAAACTTGTGTAAACCTAACTGCCCTGTGAGTGCATGTGCGCATCTATCATCTAAATCTAGCTGGCTATGTCCTTCTAACTCAAAACATACAGTGCAGAACATTTCCTGGGAAATATTCACAGGCCGCATGGAGTCAACGGCCTGGGAGGTAACCAAGGGACTCAGGCCAGCCATCAATCATAAGGAAATACTTTGCACCCAGGAATTTACTGCTCTTAATTGTTAAATCCCCACCTCCAATGTGTTAAATTAGAAAGGAAAGCTTTACAAAGCAGCCAGGAAGCTCTACTGATCATTTCTGGGATGACAGTGTGTCCTAAGGTGTCCGCTCTTAACAGATGTGATTAAAAATAAATATTCTATTAATCGGACACTGAATAATAGGAAAAGTGCATTCAGCATAAGTTTTATAAACATGTTATACTGCTGGCAAGACTGGCCTGCTGGATGAAGGTTCTGTGTTGTCACCTACACTCCACATTTGCAGGGTCTAAAATGTAGCAGCATTACCAACAAACAGCAAATCATCCACTGCTCTGAAGCTCTGTGCTAAAAGCTCGGTGCTCTGAAGTGATACTGCAGTGTAGGAGCCAGTTACCCAGCGACAACCAGCGCAGACACTGGGGATGAAAATAGAGCAGCCTTTAACCCTGTGAGGACAGGGCCACAGCTAGTGCACAGATGGAGGAAGATATACCAAAGCCTCTACCAGATCCTGACTTTGAACCTAATGCTGAGGGGTCTGGTTTTCAGGCTCCTCAGAGTCAGACAATTCTGAAAAGGGCAAATCCAGGATCATTTTGCTTCCTCTGCAGGGACTTTATCAGTCAACTCCCTCCCTCCTGTGGAAAAAACACTACGTGGTTATGTAATTAAAGACTGTAACATAGTGCACATGCACAAGGGGGACGAATTAAGGATGCACAGACACTCTTAATTCTGTCATCTCCTAATCTTCGAGTGCTTGATTCCCTGTCCTTTTAATGTAGTTGCTTTGTGTGCAACAGATAAACAAGGTGTTGGGCTCCAGGCCGGTCAATCTAAGTTCACTTAATTTTTTTTGACAGATTTGATATCAACTGTTCTCTGCTCCATTCACTCATTACTTCCTCCCCAGTCTGACTGGAAAGGAACTGAGCACTCTAACCCCACCGACGCCAACAGATCCTTGCAGAATCTGACCCTTCACAGGGTAAAAAGCCGCTACTTTGCTTTAGGAAGCAAAACCATCCGGTCATTAGTCGTACCTTTACCATCTCCACAGTTCTTAGGTACCCAATGACCTGCTAGCCACCCACTTGCTTCACATCTGCAGCTAACAGGCAGCTCTGCTTGAAGTCATCCCCAAGACATGCTGATTTATTGGTGTGACATTCAGCACTGGGAACTGGTGGAAATTTACAAGGTTCTGGCTGCCAAGGGCAGATCGGGAGAGATGGAAATAAGATGGAAAAGGCCAGAAGTGATCCAGTGCCAGGGAGAAGGGAGAGACACGGGTGGGGAGGGGCTCAGAAGGTAACAGGCATAAAACCACCTCTGCTCCCAGCCTGCTATAGCTACAGGTCTTGTTAACTGCTGGGGGGTTCCTGTTGCACATGCTCAGAATTAACTCGCCATCCACCTATGGGGAGCTGAAGTTGCATGGGGAAAGAGAGGAGGACAGAAAGGAAACTGGTGTCGATCCAAGAGTTTATATCCACATCTCAAGTGCAGATGGCCAGAGGCCAAGATGGCAGTCCTGCCTTGGAGAGGGATACACAACGAAGCGAGGAGCAGCTGGGGTTTATCATGAAGGAGCAGGAGGCATTCGCAGGGTCGGTATATCAGAGAGAGAAAGGCGCAGGTAAGATGTTCAATAGTTACAAGCCAGAGAATGTGATGGTTATTGTCATGTCAGCTGCCAAGGAAACTGACCCCCCATGCACACTCCAAAGGGTTTTTCCAGAAGGGAAAACAAAAGCCAGTTCGGCTATCTGGGGGGAACCTCTGCTGGGCAGGAAAGTCTCAGGCCCACCTGGTGAGTGGGCTCAACAGCAGCTTAAAGGCTGACCAGTCCCTCCCAGGAAGTGAGCAGCAATCTGGGCTGTGGGTCTGACCAATGAGGCCACTAACAGGGATTCCTTCCAGCTACCAAGATGGACTGCAGGTAAATGACACCCATTTTCTGATGTGTTCATCCTTTATAGCGAAACCCATTTCACTTGGTGTTTCCTGGATCCTTTCAATGATTCATCTCCTCAGGATTGTTCATTCAAGCCCACTCAACCCTTCTTTATCTAGTTTCATATGCAGCTCAGAAAGATGTCTATCAGGTGTCACACCTGGTGATTCGGCAAGGGAATCACCTTCCTTGGGCAAACTCCTCCATGGTCCAGCACTCTCCTGGGAGCCACGAGAGAGCGGGGAAGAGCTCAGAACATGTCAGTTCTCCCACATGCTTTTCTGAAGTAATGGAGGATGAAGTTATAGTAGAGGAATCTAACTGAGGTTAGAAGTCATTGCTTACTTACAAGAGGCAGGGTGCTTGGGCACAGGATTTCTTTCCCAGGGGGATGGCCCATCAGGATCTCCCTTGTTTCCACCCTCCACACAACATCGCTTAAACCTGGCATCTCGGTGACCTTCCTATTTTAGTCAAGGAGGGCAATATGTGTCTCCCTCTGGATCAGTCAATGCAACTGGCTGGCCAGTACAGATCACTGAAGAGCAAAGGAAGGCGTCCCTGTCACCAACTCACGCTCCAGGGAACAGAGTCTTCTGCAGCTGTAACCCTTCTGCCCCTCTGAGTTGGCAGCAACAAGGGTCAGGTTCAGTATCCAGGGGTTCCGTTTCAATAACACCATGCATAACCGGCTCGAGCCCCCACCCAGTGACCTGGGACACTTACATACCATACCCTCCTGGGCGCCTCTAGGAGGCAATACTTCCCCTCTCGCAAGCACGGAGTCTGAGTGTAGCGAAATCTTTTTAATAAAGGAAGGAATCAATGCGGCATCCCATTGGAGAAACACCACAAACAGAGTTATAACACAAACCATAACCACCCCCCCAAGTACATTTGGCAATGTCCTTTTCCCCTTAGGTCTTAAGTCCAATCACCCCAAAGTTCAACAACCCAAAAGTCACTGGTCAATGCCACCCCAGAATTCAAGAGTCTATCTGTAGAGGTCCCTCCCCCCAGCCTGGGTGAAAGGGGCACCTTACGTGGTCCAGGGCCAACTGCCCTGCCTCTCCGTGGGTTCTGCTTCCGCCTTCTCCACGAACTGCTCCGCCTTACCAGCCGCTCCACTCTGCTCCTCCGGCCGTCCTCACAAACTGCTCCGCTCCACCAGCTGCCTCGTGAGCTGCTCCAGTTGTCCCAGCAAACTGCTCGGCTCCGCTCGCTCTGTGGGCTGCTCCACACGCCCCACAGCTACTCCGCTCTGCCAGCCGCTCCACTCCACCAGCTGTCCTGTGGTCCGCTCCAGCCATCCCCATAAACTGCTCCACTCCGCCAGCTGCTCTGTTCCACAGTATAGCTTCAGGCTCCCCCACTAGTTAGCACAGCACTCAGTACTCCCAGCTCAGTAATTTCAGCTCCTAATGATTTCAGCACATAGTAGGGGAGCCCCACTGCTAGTGCACCATTAGCCCAAAGTGAGTTCAGCTCAGCAACCTGTATCTAGAGTCTTAAGGAAATAAAAAAAAATCAACTCTCACAATCCACAGTAGAGAGAAGAGGAGGTGGAACTGGTGCTTCTAGCACCACAAGGCAGCAACACAACACCACCACACACACAAATACCTGTCCCCAACCTCTCTCAGTTCACTGGGTTTTGGAACCCAGTCCCTTGTCTAGCAAGTGTCCTTTAATTTATATTGAGACATTTCTGTCACAAAGCAGTCCCGTAGTTCCTCATTCACACAATCAGGTGGCAACACCTTATCTATCCTACCCCAACAATGAAGAAATTGGGGATCCCAGAAATGTCAAAATAACCATTCCCAGGCTCCTTGCTGGCTCCTTGCTGGGCGTGCCTATGCAAATATTTGAGACCTCACATTCCGGACATTCTTTCCACACTTCCCATAATTCACCACCAGATGTCAGGGCACAGCTCATCCTGACTCTGCTTACACAGCCATCCCTACCCCTACTGGCATGCCAGAACTCAAACGTCGAACCCACTCAGCCCTCTGGTTGGTTCTAAGGTACAGGCGTCCAGGAGGAGCAGATGGATGGACTCGAAAGGAGACTTTATAGGGAAACTCTCTCCCCTGTAGTATGAGGGGTCTCTGCTCCCTGTCTGCTGGCAGCCCGATGGCTCCACATGTCATCTCTATGGCATTGCTTCTCAGAGGCCACCACGCACTTCAAAGGGTCTGGACTCAGAATTTCACATGGAATTCTAGCCCCTGAATTTGGTGAAACCAAACTGCACTGTGTTCAGGTTACCTCGAACACCTGCTTTGCACAGCTCATCGCTACGTGAAGGACCAGCATGACTAGTGGTTCCAGCACAAGGTACCGGGGTATCAGGACTCCTGCGTTCTACCCCTGGCTTGGCTACAGATTCATCCTGATTTTCTAAGATGCTGAGCAAAAACATCTCCAGGAAAGTCGACAGGAGCTGCAGGGGCTCAGCATCACTGCAAGACCAGGCTACTCAACCGCCTGTGCGTCAGTTTCCCTCATACACTTACCCTCCTGTGAGCTGTTATGAAGCTCAAGTAACCCATGCCTGAGGAGAGCTTTGAGAGCTGTAGATGAAAGGGGCTTGAGAAGGGGAGATATCACTATACAGCTAGCAGGGCTCAGCAGTACGCAAGAAAGAGGGCTAAGCCAGATGCTATGAACAAGCGCCTCTTGTTCTGTTCACAATGGATTCTAGGGCACTGGAATTTGTTCTAATCAGCAGGGAGCCCCGAGAAGGCTGCCACTGGGAGCAAAATAACAGGGTCATTCTCTAATTGCATTATTTTTAGCCTAATGAGGTGCTGGAGACTTTGAAGAATTATGGTTTTAAATGTAGGTACTTTTGCTGTTCTGGTCGGACAGGGCTGCAGCCCCCATGAATGCAGTGCCCAGAGGCGGGCACACTTTATTATTACCCCATCACGTCCTGTTACCATGGCTTGGGGATCTGCACATGGGCTTTGATCTGTCTGACCCAGCTAAGTGATTCAGCTCCCTCCATATTAGGGTGACCAGACAGCAAGTGTGAAAAATCGGGATGACGGTGGGGGGTAATAGGCATCTATACAAGACAAAGCCCCATATATCAGGACTGCCCCTATAAAATTGGGACATCTGGTCACCCTACCCCATATGTGGCACAGACGAACTGGTTGCTCAGTGAGTAGGACAAGACCAAAGACACAACAGCATCCATTTGGAATTGAACCTGCACTCCCATGACCAGCCTAACCACCGGCCACACACAACAAGCAGCATTTTCTGAAACAAAACTCTTCTCCCATGTTGTTGCTCGGGCAGGCGAGAGAATCCCAGCTCGCCAGGAACAGGAGGAGCCGGGCGAGCCTTGGGAACTAGAACACAACATTTATGACTGTAAACCCAGTGTCCCAGCCAATCCGAGCCTGCTGCTGTCACAGGGAGGGGGGGGAGATGTGCCGTGTTAGGCACTGCTCCTAAAATATCTGAGCCATGATCTGCTCCAGCGCCCGAGGGCAAACGATGCTTCCCAGAGCAGGACAGAATGTCAAACTGCTTCCCAGTGAGCCTAAGCAAGAGAGACAAGATGTCCGTACCGCTGGCTCAGGATGGATGGGAATAATCATTCTCCCAGAGAGGGGGCAGGAGAGGGACTAGCCATAGGTGACGACACTTGAAATGGCATTAGCGTACACACACACACACACACGGCTCTCAGTGAGGGCGCCATCCAGTATTTAGATTTCATCAACTGTGGTTTAACTTTATTGGTAGCATCAGAGAGGGCGCGAATGAAGGCGGGTGGGGAACCATGGGCTGCCTCGCCTGCACTGGTGGTACCTCCAAGTCTGGGGGGCTGAGGGAAGCTCAGTGCGAGGAGCCGGCACTGCCCCTTGCTGGTTCTGGTCTCCAGGGCATTGTCAGCTCAGCCCTTTCCTCCAGTAGCTGCAGCCACTTGAACAAGCTGCCTAGAAGAGAGCACTTAGCTCCCTGCTGCTATCAGTCAGCTAGCCATGCCAGGATCCCCCTCCCTCTTCGGCTCACCACCTCGATTCCTCCCTTGCCTGAGCCCACACAGCTTCTCCTCTCCAACATCCCCAAGCCCTCTTCAGCTGCCCCCAATCCCACTCAGCAAACCCACATCCATGTTCCGACCACGCCTCACCCCCATGGGCACCCACCTTGCCCCCTCCCCAGTCAATCCATCCAAAAGGCTGCCAACCAAATCCCCTGCCTAGTACCCCGCAGCCCTGACTGCTGCCAGCCTCCACTCAGATCTGCTCTTGGGCCCCCACCTTCCTCTTTGATCTCAACCTCAAATTCCTGCCCACCTGCTTCCAACCTGTGTCTCTACTCTAGCTTCTTCCCTCCACACTTCAGGAGAGTCTCCTTGTCCTAATGTCAGCACCAGGCCTGCTGCCCACATGGTGCCCCAGAACAGGATTTCCCTCCTGACTCAGTGACCTGGTACTGAACCCTCCCCACCTGGCCCCTACTCCAAATCCGAGCTGGTCTAACCCCATGAGATGCCGATCATCAGTTCTCCAAACCGCAGCACAGTTCAGAGCACATGCCATTCACCTAATGACACCACACCGCACTGCTCAAAGGCTTCTTCCCCCAGAAGGCCAAGGGAGCCCCAGCCCTCCCCTCCGAAAAGGATCTGAGGTGATGAGAGCAAAACCTTCAGCCCAGTATCTATCTCTGGAGTAACTAATGCACCCAAACAACTGCCAGAGATGTGATCACCTTCACTGCCCAGTCCCACCACGTCTGGCTGCACCGGGAGCCCGTATTACTGTGCTATCTATCTAACCTTGTCATACAACTACTAGGGGGTGTGCTGTCTACTCCCACTGACTCCAGTTGGGTAGTGCCTGGTAGGAAGCACTAGGTCAGGAATCCCCTAGATGGACCTCACTGAGATTGGAGCCGTGCTGTGCTAGGGGCTGCACGTAAGCATAGCACAGGACAGGCCCTGTTCGGAAGAGCTTACCATAAGGGAGAGGAAATAAGAAGAGGTGCTGAGAAGAGCTAGGAGGATAATCAGGGCAATGGAGAGCCTACGGGGCTAAGATACAGACACGTCAGGGGGTAAACACCAGGGAGGGAGAAGAGCTAGTTAAGCTAGAGACCAGGGCTGGCACAAGAACAAACGGGGATAAACTGGCCTTGAATAAATGTAGGTTGGAACATTTCTAACCATCAGAGGAGGGAGGTCCCAAAACTGCACCACGGTGCCTCATGGTCATAGGCATCCAATGACTTAAGCATTGCACCACGCTGCCTTGTAGGTCACAGGCATCCAGTGACTTAAGCACCGCACCACGCTGCCTTGTAGGTCACAAGCATCCACAGGGCCCCAGCACCGCACCACACTGCCTCACAGGTCACAAGCATCCACAGGGCCTCAGCACCGCACCACATTGCCTCACAGGTCACAAGCATCCACAGGGCCCCAGCACCGCACCACACTGCCTCACAGGTCACAGGTGTCCAGAGCCCCAGGCACCGCACCATGCTGCCTCATGGTCATAGGCATCCAGTGACTTAGGCACCCGCACCACACTGCCTCGCAGGTCACAAGCGTCCAGGGCCCCAGGCACCGCACCATGCTGCCTCACTGGTCACAGGCATCCAGGGCCCCAGACACCGCACCACGCTGCTTCACTGGTCACAGGCGTCCAGGGCCCCAGACACCGCACCATGTTGCCACGTGGTCACAGGCGTCCAGGGCCCCAAGCACCGCACCACGCTGCTTCACTGGTCACAGGCGTCCAGGGCCCCAGGCACTGCACCATGTTGCCCGCAGTAACAGGCGTCCAGGGCCCCAGGCACCGCACCACGCTGCCTCACGGTCACAGGTACTTGTACAGCACAATCAAGGTTTTATACCATAAGCACTTTGGGGCAGGGACACGTCTCTAGAGCTTCTACCACAATTGTTGACTCTGTGGCTCAGCAATCTAAGGCTACAAACACTTTATATGGTAGGATGCAGGACAGCCCAGGCAAGTCTCCCTCCAGGCTCTCAGACCAGATCCCTGGCCGACTACCGGTAATGAACCATCAGAACAGCTGATCAAGGGATGTGCTTGATTCCCCATCACTTGACATCTCTAAATCTAGACCTTTCTAAAAGAGATGCCCTAGTTCAGCCACAAGTTGTGCTGGAGGCGAGAATAACCGAGATAAAATCTCTGAACTGTGTTATGCAGGTCAGGCTAGAGAATCACATTGGTCCCCTCTGGCCTTAAAAGCTATAAATCTATGTCAGGTAACATTTTCGAGCCCCGGTTGCTAACAAAGCAAACATTCTCTTGCAATCTGACACAACTGCATTAGAGCTCCGTTTTCATCCTGGCAAGGGGAAACATCCTTCAGAAGCAGGCAACCTCGTACCAAGCTACCACGGTCAATGCACGATTAGAATGCTGGGAGAATGTGTAGTATTTATTTGTAAATCATATTAATTTGCTTGATTGCTGCTGATTTCTTCTGGCAGCAATTAATTAGTTATCACTGAAGCTGGTGCCAACCAAATTGGTGCTGCAGCCCCAGCTCATTTGGCTTTCATTCCATGTATTAATTTTCCTTTCCTCCTCTCCTCCTCACCCCAATGTTTGCCTGGAACACAAGTGTCTGCGGATGATGACTGAGGACAATAATTGCTTAAATCTGCACATAGTGAGGCAGCTCTGGAATGAAAACATTCATAAAAAAAAACCATAACAGAAAAAGAAAATGAAGATACCCATATTTCAGAGCTATTTACCCAAAGAGGGTCAAGTTATCTGCAAGCCTCTGGCTTTTTAGGCATTCATTACCCCTGATTTTAAATTGGCGTGAATTGAAGGTTGGCCAGACTAAGGGATAGGTCCAAAGTTACACAGGAGTCAGTAGCTTGGGAAGCAGTTGAACACAGAACTGTGCTTCCTCTTGGTTGGCTAGAGCAGTGCTTCTCAAAGTTGGGTCGCTGCTTGTTCAGGGAAAGCCCCTGGCGGTCCAGGCCGGTTTGTTTACCTGCCGCGTTCGCAGGTTCGGACAATCTTGGCTCCCACTGGCTGTGGTTTGGTGCTCCAGGTCAATGGGGGCTGTGGAAAGGGCGGCCAGCACATCCCTCAGCCCGCACTGCTTCCCGCTGCCCCCATTGGCCTGGAGTGGAGCTGCGGCCAGTGGGAGCTGCGATCGGCCAAACTTGCGGACGTGGCTGGTAAACAAACCGGCCCGGCCCGCCAGGGGCTTTCCCTGAACAAGCAGCGGCCCAACTTTGAGAAGCACTGGGCTAGAGCAGACATGACAGACATCACCCTTCAAAATACCCCCAACACCACCTTAGATTTCCCTATATCTGTAGCCCACTGATGAGTGTGACACAGGTCTCCCCTCTGTGCCCGATCCACGGAAGACAGGAATCTGTCACAGCCCCACCCAGGGAGTCCTAGCTGTTTAGCTCAGGCTGTAGCAGTTCATGCTTCTAGATGTAGATGCCCCCAGTTCAATCCACAGAGTGTCGGCCGCCCGTCACACTTTCTTCATTGCCTTTAGGGACATTTGCACAAAGAGATGTGGCCAAATTCATTCTATAGGAGATGAGGGATGAGTCAGAAGCAAGACATTTGCTCCTTAGGATCAGTCTGCTTTAGCTGCTGATTCTTCTCCACCTGAAATGAGTGAGCTCTGTCGGGCTGTGATCCAAAGCCCTCTGAAGTCAACAGAGAAACTCCTTCCCCCGGCAACAATAAAACACATGCTACGTGACTGCATGCTCAGAAGAGGCTCCCAGGCCACATCCTGTAACATTTCACTATGGAAGCCCATGGCTGGGGACTCAACATTTTAGTGCCGTGCATTAAGGAAGAAACCACATGCTTTCCCTTGTGATGGAGAATTTGTCCCGTAGAGGGGATCAGTAACATAGATCAGGAGATAGCAAGGAGAGCTGTGTATTGGTCATGCACTAAATTCTGGATACATTAGTATAGAGACTCTCTCTGCACCATCATTTTTTATGGCATAATACAGCAAGGCCTTGTCCCCAAACACGTAACTCCCCTAGTGTAGATGCAGTTATAAGTACTATAAAGATGCTTATATTGGTACAGCAATTCCCATAAGGGAAGGGGAATGAACTATACCAATACAAGGTATTTTTACACACTAGGGGTTGTATTGGTATAACCATCCAGGTAGAAAAATCACACCTTGACCTGACATAGTTCTACTGGTACAACAACAACTGCATATAGAACAGCCCTTATTTGTTTCCTAGAAGGGGAAAGAGACAGTCTGGATTCCTAAGCCCTGCTCAAGATGACGTATCTATGTTACAGACTTCTACTGTTGGTCAGGAGTGCACAACATCGCTAGCCCAGCAAAGCCGCTAGTGCAGACACAGATGTTGGGAAAACAGCACCTGGTGGTATTGCTTGTTTTGTATGTGTGTGTGTGTGCGGGGGGCAGATTAGTATAGCATTGTCATAAACAGATAGCTAAGGGTTAATGTTTCTTTTACCTGTAAAGGGTTAACAAACGGAACCAAACACCTGACAAGAGGACCAATCAGGAAACCGGATTTTTCAAAGCTTAAGGGAGGGAATTTGTGGGGGTTTCTTGGTCTTGTCGTTGACTCTCTCACTATGAGAGGCTATTTCCATCCTCTGATCTCGTCCCAGTTGCTAAGTACCAAATTAGCCAAAGATATTCCTTTAAATTTTGCTGTTGCATCTGTGCATGGCTGTAATCTTTAATGTTATGCATAAGCTACTTAATGTCTTGTTTGGTAAGCGATATCCTTTCTATGTACATTATTCTATCAAGTTGAAAACCCTGTATCTACCCTAGGTTTACACGAACTGTTTCTATGTTTTCTTCTTTTTTATAAAGTTTGCTTTTGACCTGGTTATTTTTTTTTCATTGACGCCACCAGAAATTGGGAGAAAGAAACGGGAGGAAAGCTCTCGTGTTTAACTCCGTAGTGTCCCCGGTGAAGAACTAGGAGGAAGAGAGAGAGTCTTTTCTGTCTTTGTCTTTGGGTTGTCTCTGTGGAAGAGATGAGACAGCTTTTGTGTGATGTAAAAGGTCTGTGCTCAGTAACTCAGTTAGCCAGAGAAATTCTGGGTGGGAGAAGGTGGGAATGTTTATTTCCCTGTTGTAGAATCAGGGCTGTGACTGGGGTTCCAAGGAAGTTTGGAGGACCTGAGGACCATACACTGAATGCTGGTGCGCATATCAGATCTAAGTGGTAATTCAGTTAGAGTTCATCCTACTTTAGTGTAGACGTCTAAAGATTCAAATCTGAGGTGAGAAGCTATAATTACAGACAGCTGCTCCGATACTAGGGCAATTTCGCAGTAGGTCCTCGGTATTCCATACCAATAAACATCTTAGGGTAGATGGCTAAATCCTCTGCTCTACGCGGCCAAATCCCAATCCCCTGATGCTCCTTGCACCACTGACGCAGCATCAACGCTCTCAATAATGAGTGTGCTTCATTAAGCACTTTATGGCCCCTTTCACAGCCACCAAATAAAGTTATAAACAAATTAAAGTACACACCAAAAAGGTACATCACCAATACAAAATTAAAAGTAAGCCACCAAGCTGCATGGAAATCTAACCACCATAAAGGGCTCAACTTAAATGCATACCCCAAATTAAAACGGATATAGAGAAACAAAAAAATCCAACCTGTGTCACTCAAACAAGCAAAGTAAGCGAAACAGTGAGAGGCAAAGGCATCTTAAAAAGTGCATTAATCCTAGTTGAGGAAATAGAATCGCCATAAACTTCTGGCAAGCAAGTTGTAAAAACATAATTAGGTCAGGCACTAAAATGTGAAGACATTAGCAAAGACTCAAATAAATAGCAAAAAATGTTTTGACAAGATAGCAGGAACCTGCTAAACCAACAGTGGGCACTGACGACCAGGCCAAGGCACTCCAGGAGATAAAGCTCGAAAACGTAATGAATCTTGCATCAGTCCTCACACTCGAATTGACGAGATCTCAACTGAGCCGTTTTTTCTATTTTTTTTTTTAATGACAAATCTGAAGACGCCAGATTGAGGTATCTTAGACGGAGTTTTGGACAAACTGATAAACAACTATAAGTCACCGCACCAGTGGTATCCACCCAAGATTTGATAACTCAACATGTGAAACTGCAGACACTAACCTTTCTTTACACACTTAAATCAAGCTTCTGTACACGATGGACGAATGCTAATGTGAGCAATTTTTAAAAGTCCGAGTGACCGCAATTACACCATAAGCCTGACTTCTACAGCAACTGGTGAAACTAATAGTAAGAACAAATATCAGACATAGATAACATATTGCTGGGAATACTCAACATGTTTTTGTAAGGGAATATGCCTCACACTACTAGAAGTCTTGAGGGATCAAAACGCATGGGGCAGAGGACCCAGTGAATAGTTATTAATTTTCAAGAAAGCCTTAGCTCCAATCTATCAAAGTCTTACAAATAAGCTGTCAAGATAAAGGAAGTTCTTTTGTGGATTGTACTGGTATAAAGATAGGAACAAAGGGTAATAATCTTCGTTTCAGAATGAGAGAGTAAATAGTGGTCTCCAGGGTTTGTACTGAGCAGTCCTAGTTTAACATATGGATAAATGATCTTGGAAAAAGGGTAAATGTGAGTGGCAAAATTGCGTATGATACAAACTACTCAAGATAGTTAAGTTCCCAGAAAGAGTGCGAAGAGCTACAAAAGGATCTCCACGAATGGGTGAGAGCAAAACAATCGCAGATAGAAATTCAATGTGGATAATGCAAAGTAATTCAAGGAAAAAGCCTCCAGCAGAAGTCACTATGGTGTGGTAGGAACCCTAGGAAGAGTCATTGTGGATGGTTCTCTGAAAACATCCACTCAATGTGGAGCGGCAGTCAAAAAAGTGAACAGAATGTTGGGAATCATTAAGAAAGGGATAGATAAGACAGAAAATATCATATTGCTTCTATATAAATCCATGGTACACCCACACCTTGAATACTGCATGCAGATATGGTCGCTCCATCTCAAAAAAGATACATTGGAATTGGAAAAGATTCAGAAAAGGGCAACAAAAATGATTAGGGGTATGGAACGACTGCCATATGAGAAGATTAATAAGATGGGACTTTTCAGTCTGGAAACGAGATAACTAAGGGGGGATATGACAGAGGTGTAAAAAATCATGACTGGTGTGGAGAAAGTAAATAAGGAAGTGTTATTTACTCCTTCTCATAACACAAGAACTAAGGGTCACCAAATGTAATTAATAGGCAGCAGGTTAAAACAAGCAAAAGCAAGTATTTTTTCACACAACACACAGTCAACCTGCGGAAGTCCTTGCCAGAGGATGTTGTGAAGGCCAAGACTATAATAGGGTTAAAAAAAAGGTACTAGATAAGTTCATGGAGGACAGGTCCATCAATGCCTATTAGCCAAGTTGGACAGGGATGATGTCCCGAGCAGCCAGCACCATGTGACCGTCCCGCTCTTGACAGACCACAGCGTGGGAACCTCCAGGCTACACAGAGCGGCTGTGCTGGCAAAGACAACACAGGCGGACTTGACAGCCAGGCCTGGACAACCCCTGCTTGCCATCACATGTACACAGCTCCGACTCTCGGCTCGCAGCAGGCTTAGACTAAACGTGCAGGTGGCTGAAGCCAAACCCAGGCAAGCCAGAGGAGATGTAGATTAAAACAACTCCCTCTCCCCAACCATGAGAGCAGCTGCCTTGAGATTGTTAAATGGGTCCGAGGCCTTAGGAGACCTCCTGTAGAGGCCAGGGCTGCAAAAAACCTCCTCATTCCACCTGTGGCCAGTGGAAGGCTGTCCTACCCTATTGGGCTGAGACTGGCTATAGCAATCCCCGCATTTCTCCACCTTCACAACATCTGCAATTCCTTCCAACAAGACCCGAAGCCACCCACCCAGCTAAAGCTCCTGCTGGTACAAATCACAGCATCCCACCTGCCTCACAATGCAGGGCACCGCACCCCGGCTGCTCTGCTCTCTGCACTGACTCTACAGAATGAAGAGAGAAACTCCAGGTCTCTGTCTAAAGCATCCAAGCCCTCTACGGGACCGAATCCTCAAGAGACTACCTCTCCTTCCTGTCATATCTACGCTCTCTGGGACCATGCCACTGTGCAGTGCAGAACCCATGTGGGGACTGGGCTCAGGCCCTGGGATTTATCCACACACCCCCACACCCAGAGAGGAGAGACCCCAGAACACGCAGTGCTCACAGTTACATGCAAAGCTGGCTCTCCTCAGCTGCCCCCCCCCCATCTTTCCCACAATAACCAGCACAGCTGAATACTTCCACGTGCACACATCCAGAATAGATCTCTACACTTGCATTACCACCCACACCTGCACTACTTTACATATACAATACATGTGTTCCCCACAAGCAAAAAATGGCTGCTCGGGAAAGGGAAATTTATTGATATTCTGATTTCTGATTTCATAACCTCATGAAGTGTTCGGATATCCCAGTCATGAGCACAATATAAAACCATGGGGGACAGATTAGATGACACAAGTGGGTGTCAGTTTATTCTCCATCACTGGGCTTCTGCTCTCTATTTTCAACATGACCACAATATATCTAGTGGGGGAAGGGTATGGCATCTTCTGCTCCTTTTCATAAATTAAAACTGCAGCAGGAACCGATTTATTTGAGTCAGCTCCCACAAAGTGCGCATGGGATTTAGTCTGACAACCATTGACACTGCCCATGGCTGGAGACCTCCAGGCTTCAGAGGCTCTTGTTAAAGAACAAGGAGGGATCTGGCACAGACTGCAGAGAAACGGCCCTTAAGGAGTCCGTCTGTGGCCCAGACTGTGAAACTCCACGGCCGGAGCTCCCTTCCGGCAATGCCAATGGGAAGGACTCAGCCCCCTACTTGCCCTATTAGATGAGCACTGGAAACAGCCAGTAAATGCTGATGGGAGTTGAGCTGCGAAAGCCTCCATCCCTCAGGTGAGACTGTTCCCCAGCTGAATTATATCAGCCTTTCGTGATCTACTTCACCATTTCTGCTGCTTTACCTTACACGCAGGCGGTGCCCCTGTTGGCTAGACATGGCCTGGGGCCTGAATTCATTGCTCTCTCATCCTGTGGAGATCTGGAGTCTGTTCCCGATTCAGCCACAGCCTGCAGTGTGACTTTGGGCATGTCACTTCCACCTCTCGGTTTCCCTTACTACTAGTCCACAAAACAGTGGTTGGGGGGCAAGGACTATTTATCATGCGTCTGTGCAGCGCCTGGCACACTGGGGGTCCTGATCTCAGTACTGTAATAATAAGATCTGGGGTACAAGGTGTCGCTCAGCTCTGGGTACAGCAATGCAGCCCAGCCCAGGAGTTCTCCCCATTGACTTCAGTGGTACAGGACCAAACCCTAGAGGCAGTCATGAGAAACCAAGCAGCAGTAGTCAGGTGTGTACCTGCACGTGTATTGTTTCTACTGATGCGGAGTGTTCCAAGTACGGCCAATCCTGGCTTGCTTAATAACCGGTTTAAGGGCCAAACCTTGATTTTACATTCTGGCAAACAGAGGACGATCGCAGGTTGTTTTGTTAAACCCACAGTCAGTATTGCTCTGACAGCAGGGGATGGTTTTTCCCTGTGTATTTATCCCACACCTAACAGCCCACAGGGAATTAGTTTAATAGAACGTTACATTCTCTGGCTCCAGCATGTACAGTACTTGTGTGCAATTCTTCAGCAATGATGTCTGATGCAATGCTGGTCATGCTATCAGATACAGCAATCTGATCTCTTTAAGGACGCAGCAGAGAAATATTGCATGTAAATATTTTAGTACGAATGTGTAGTGTTGTTTTCATGTTAAGATTGCTATTTGCAACACCCAAAAGTAAGGAAAGGCAACAATTAAGGTTAGTCTCGTCAACTTGCCTGCGTTGTACATTTAGGATCCAATTTTGCACTCGGACACGCATCAATGTAACGCCCGCTGAAGTCAGTGCATGCAGAACCAAGGGTAGAACTGAGCCCATGGGATGTTAACATAACCAGTGATCTAAAATGCTCAGCAGGGGGATTTTCAAAGTTGCCGAGGAAGTTTGGATGCTCAGTCCCGATTATATGTTTCATGGGAAATTAGGCAACCAAATCCCTTAGACAGCTTTGAAAGACCTCATCCATTATGTGTAACCCAGACAAGTTAAGGTTGGACAGCACCTAACACCAATCCTATTCAACTTATTCATAAATGATCTGGACAAAGGGGTAAACAGTGAGGTGGCAAAGTTTGCAGATGATACTAAACTGCTCAAGATAGTTAAGACCAAAGCAGACTGTGAAGAACTTCAAAAAGATCTCACAAAACTAAGTGATTGGGCAACAAAATGGCAAATGAAATTTAATGTGGATAAATGTAAAGTAATGCACATTGGAAAAAATAACCCCAACTATAATACCGATATGATGGCGCGATCATCTTGACATACAACGAGTCAGGAAAAAGATTTAGGACATCATCTGTGGGATAAGTTCGCGCGAAGATGTCCACGTAGTGTGCAGAGGCAGTCAAAAAAATGCAAACAGGAGTTGAGGATCATAAAAGGGATAGCGAATAAGACGAGAATATTCTTATTGCGCCCATATCATCAATCCATGTACACCCACATCTCGTATATACTGACCGTACAGATGAGGTTCTCCTCATCTCAGGAACAGATTATACTGACACTAGAAAAGGTTCAGACAAGCGGTAACTAAAACAGATCAGGAGGGTTGGAGAGAGTCCCAATGAGGAAATTAAAGAGTTAGGAATTTCAACTTGAAAAGAGGAGACTAAGGGGGGGGATATGATATGAGGTATATAAATCATGAGTGATGTGGAGAAAAGTGGATACGGAAAAGTTATTTACCTAGGGGTACCATGAAATTAAATAGACAGCAGGTTTTAAGAACGTAAGGAAGCTCTCTTCACACAGGCGCACAGTCAAACTTGTGAACTCCTACCTGAGGAGGTTGTGTAGAGCTGGGACTATAACAGGGTTTAAAAGAGAACTGGATAAATTCATGGTGGTTAAGTCCATAAATGGATATTAGTCAGGATGGGTAAGGAATGGTGTCCCTAGCCTGTGTTTGTCAGAGGATGGAGATGGATGGCAGGAGAGAGATCACTTGATCACTGCCTGTTAGGTTCACTCCCTCTGGGGCATCTGGCAGTGGCCACTGTCGGTAGACTGGATATTGGGCTAGATGGACCTTTGGTCTGACTCGGTACAGCCGTTTTTATGTTTTTATATTCTTAGCACAACAGGGCCTTGCCCCATGACCGGAGCTCCTCGGGGCTACAGCAATACCCAAATAATAATAATACTATGAGAACTTTCCTTTTTGCGTTTTCTGACTGTTGGCTTACAAACTGTAACCTTAACATTGCCATATACAACATGCCCATTCACACACACAGAAGAAGAGAGTAACACAGTTGGGCTCCAGTCCTACAACTGGATCCATGTGGACAAACCCTTAAACAATGCAGAGCCTATACAAATTGCAAAAGGCTAAGTAAGAACTTACGGGAACAGAAAAGGAGACCATCTGGGCCTCCAATGCTTCCGTGACGCCAAAGGAAGCTTAGGCTGGGTTTCTGCAGGAGGATCCTGTGAAGACAGACACTGCAGGAAGTACCGCCCAACAGGGCCTGAGTGGCGGCCCCTCACGCCCACTGACTGGCTCATGCTGGTATATAAACTAGGAAGCTATCATGGAGAGCTGTCTGAGCAACGATCCAGACACCTGCTTGCTTCTGCTCTGGACCTTGCCTTGCTGAAGAGCCTAGACATCAGCTTCTGATCCCAGTTTATCCCTGACTTGCCTGCTGTCTGTAACCTGGTGCCTGCCCCTGACTCCCGGTTATCCTTACCTGGCTCGACCCCAACCCACCTACGGTAACTGACCAGGGCACACCGTTCACCCCAGCCCAGCCCTCTGTCTTGGATCCAGCTGCAGACTCAAGGCCTGTGTTCACTACAGAATTCACTCTGTCCTTTCACAGCTACATAGTCCAAAAATCCCACAAAACAAAAGCTTGCCCAAGTTTGGGACTACGCAACGAAACAGCAGTGCAAAACCAAATTTTCCATTCATTTTATACTTTTTTTAATTTGGCCTTACAAACTGAAGTTCATCCTCACTAGGCGCTAGCCCCCTGACAACCTCACCTTGTGAAGTTCTGCTGATTTTGAGTTACACGCATGCAAAACCAAAAAAAAATAAAAGAGAACAAAATTAAAAAACAAAGTCGTCAAAATATTTTGACAACAAACAAAAACCGCTTCAACAGGAATTTCTCCAAAAGTTACAACAAAGGAGATCGAAACGGAAGGCTCGGTCTAACTGGCCCTAGCTTTTGCTACCAAGGAGATACTATAATGCATGCACACTCAGACAATGATCCCCAAGCACACGTGATGAGGGACTCAGAAGGAATCACATCCTTCTCCCTTCTCCGTGGGGGAAGAAGCTATGGGAGGAAGAAAAGAAACTCCAAGATGCTCCAACACTCCCCATTGTTATTAGTTTTCCTGTACTGTCCAGATGTCCCAAGTGAGATTGGGGCTTCGCTGTGCTAGGTGCTGTACATTACACATAGCAAAAGAAAGAGCATCCCTGCCTGGACGTGCATACGAGCTAAACAAATAAAAGGGTGGGAGTGAAACCAGGCACAGAGCAGGGAAGTGACATGACCAAGGTGACGGAGCAGGTCAATGGCAGAGCCACTCTCCTGACCACCAGGCTGGTGCACCAATCGCTAGACAACGTTGCCTTGAGGGGCACAAATGGGACACTGGTTGAGAGCAAGGAGAGGCTTCGAAGGCACATCAGGGCTTAGCACCTGCATGATGACTTCATGGCTCCCTGCGATGCCATTAGAGGAAAGATACTTGTCAGCTCTTGAAAGCTGAGCTGCAACGATAGCTAGGCTCCACCTGCTCCCATCCCCACTCCTCTCCTCTTCTCCCCTTCCATGTTATCTCATCTCTGCTGGCGCAAGAGCCTTCTCTTCCGCTGCTCCCCACACCCAAAATAGCCGCCTTGTCTCTCGCCACTCATTTCAGATCCCATCTGAAAATATATTCATTCCTAACCCCCTCATGCCTTTCTCCCCTGGTTGCTCCCTGGCCGTGTTTGATTTTATACAGCTTTTATCTAATTCTGTAACTATTTCAGTGCTATTACATTAATGTCACAGCGCTGGATACTGCAAACGTCTCACACCGCTTTACCATGAGCAGTTTGTGCCTGTGGTGAAGCGCACGGAATGGGAAAAGTGCTAAGCATTCCATTATTAAAAAGCCTCTGAAGCAGATTGCGACACTGGAAGATGGGGCATATGGACAAAGCCACGTGCCTGGTCTGCAAGCTCCAATATAGACTGGACACGTCCTGGGCCCAGCATGGGACAGGGTTTAATCAACACTGATCCACTGAGGTCACTGCATACATCAAGATGCAGCCAATGCAGCTGGGCCACAGGAGCGCATCTGGTGAAGATGTTCGATGCTGACGAAAGAGAGCTCTCCCATCGGCGTAACAACCGGTGCTTAGGTCGGTATAACTCATGTCGCTCGGGAGGATGGACTACTCACACTGAGTGATGCAAGATATACCAAAGTAAGCTCTAGGTTAGACCAAGCCGTAGTTTAGTAAAATGGAAGCTAAACATGGTCCATCCCTTGTTCTGCTTTAACCCCTTCTACTACCATCAAGAGTCCAGGATCCCGTGCAGCCCACTTCATCTCTACCTACCTGCCCCAGGATATTATCCTGCCACCCATCACTATAGTATCTCAGCGCCTTCCACGTAAAGTCAATATCAAAGTCCCTAGCAGATTTCATGGAGTTTTCAAACCTACAATCACAATTGCTGGAGGTTTTTAAGAACAAATTAGACAAACATCTGCCAGGGATGGTCCCGGGGGGTGGACAAGATGACCCATTGAGGTTCCTTCCAGGCCCACATTTCCATGATTCTATGATCCTACTTCTCCTTTCAGTCACTTTCCCCCTTCTCCTCCCCTCCCCTGAACCATGGCTTGCATGTCATGCTGCACACTTGCTTCAAACCTGATTGCTCCTGTCAACCGCAAAACTCCCATCGATGTCCAACAGGTAGGACCCGGCCCCTGCACAACCACAGAGCACTAAGGGGCTGAGTGTCCAGAGGGGCTCTCAGCTGTAGCTGGGTGTTCAGCACCTCTGGGAATCAGGCTCGAGAGTTGGGATTGTCAAAGGGGCCTAAGAGAATTAGGTGCAAAATTTCCTATTGAAAGCCAATAGGGTGTTGGGTGCCTAAGTCACTTAATGCTTCAGAAAACGTCACCCCATTGCACGGGGACGTTTGTGCCTGAAAATGCTGAGTGGATGGAAGCCAAGCACCTTTGTAAACATAGATCTGGCGTTTAACTCCCCTAGGCCCCTTTGACAATGCAGGCTAGACCCTTAAGCAGACAGCCTGCTCAGCCCTGCAGAAATCCGGTTGCTGTCAGAGCCTTTATCCTCAGCCCAGACTATTCTCAACCTTGCTGCACGTACAATCAGATGGGGGGAGGAGAGGGGTTATTCCCCCCACTACAAATTAACTTCTCCTGAGCCTGGCCAAGCCAGCACAAAGCCACCCATGCCGGGAAATGCAGCAGCTCACTTAGCCACTCTTTGGAGGATGGGGCTCTGTACTTCAGCAGTGGGAACAGAAGGAGGCAAGGAAGAGAGCGAGTAGCTACTGAATATTTGCAGTAACTGGCTCCTTAGGTCTTTGGCCCTCTGTTCCCCACCTCAGCCAGGGAAGCTGAAGGACAAGCTCTGAGAGGAAACCCTCTCTGTACAGTGTCATCCATTGTGCAAGGTGCTGTACAAAGCCACAAAATACAGGTAGCCTGTATCCAGGCTAAGCGCAGAAGGGACTGCACGCACTGGGAACCCTGGAGGGGGAAAATGCCCCAATTTTTCCTCACCCCATTCATTTTAATAATTAAAATGCTTGCTGATTTACTTGTGGGCAGGGCAGAAGGGGTGAGTTGGCGAAGAGGGCATGAATGCAGAAAGGGGAGCAGACTGGACTAGGGAGAGCATGGTAGGCACAGGGGCTGGCATGGGTAAATGTTCCCTTTTCACCCACTGCTGGCTAATACATAGACCATTTGATCCAGGCTGACAGCAGCATCTCACCTCAGCAGGGAGAAAAGGGTGAGGAGGGTGGTGAGAGGTAATACTTGCAAAAGACTTTGTGACTCTACCACGCCTTGCATCCAAGGATTGCCAAGCAAAGTCCTGGGGGGGTGCGTCTGCTTAGAACTCTCTCTCGCCTCCCATCCTCCACCCAATGTTGGGCTAACCCATCCCCCCTCCAAGGAGGGCTGGCCGCTTTGTAACCCAGGTGCATACGTCTCACAGGTCTCCCTCAGTGCCCGAGCCACAGAGTCTGCTACTGCCCCAGCCAAGGAGCCCTGCAGCAGCTCAGGCTTTGAGCTGTGGAAGTCCCTGGTTCGATCCTTGGGCTGTCACATCTGCTCTCTCCAAAACCCACCAATGCTGCACCTGGCTTAACCAGACAGCAGCTAGCCCCACGGCTCGTCATCTTGCAAGGCCTGTGCTGCAAGCCAAGGGCCATCAGGACCGAAGTACCGAGCCAGGCCTAGGAACGGGCCTCTCAGAATAGAGAAGCACTAAGGGGAAGTTAAGAGTACGTTCTGCCCTGAACACATGGACTCCACGGGCAGCAGCGGAGTTAAAAGGGGAATTAGCATTGGGTCGAGCAGTGGATGAAGATGAGGACTCTTACACCTAACCCTAGCACCAGGCGATCAGCTGCCCTTTCTTAGCCAGGCATGGCTGAGTGGGTACAGGGCAGCTTGTCTGTTAACACCTGGTCACCCGGGGCGTTAGTCCAGCACTAGACCTAGCGAGCAAAGCCCTGACCATAACTGAGCAGAAAGGGCCTTCATACTGAAAAGAGGCTAAGCTTCAGCTCTTCTGAAGTGGTAGCTAAGCAACAAGGTTTTGATCAGTAGCCATGGGTCATCAGGGGCTTCAGAGGATCCAGGAGAGTCAGAAGTAAGCATCAGCTTCTCTTTCCCCTCCCCAAACACCTAGCAGACTCCTCGAGCTGAAACTAGCCCATTTCCCACGGGATCAAAGCAACACGCCCCATGCCGGCAGTGCTATGGACAGCGGGGACACATACCGTTCCAAGTTGAAGCTTGGGTCACAAAATGGAATCTCGTTGTGCCATAAAAGCAGCTCTGGGCCTTGAACTGGAATTCTGCACAACAGGAATCAGAGAGAAACACCCGCGGCTTTCAAGGGTCAATTTCCCAGCCCACAGACATGCAATTCTAAATAGCTATTGGAATTCCCCCCGGATCGGTGGGTGTTCAAACCTCATGGAGACCCGCGGGGCTGAATGCAGAGGAAACAGAATATCACTACAATTCCTGAGCAAGTGCTCTGTCCCCCTCCCCCACGCCGCTCTTCTTGTGAGCTACTTACACCCCTAAGAGCTACCATAAGTATTTTAGGAATGAAAAGGTCTGCGACCTGTAGGGGAGCTGAGGGAGGGCAGAACGCTGCAGCTCGGCGCTCTGTCCCCATCTGTTCCACTGCGGGCTGCCCAAGCACATTTCCGTTCTGTTTCAAAACAATCGCAAGCAAAAAACAGGCAGGCTGGCTGCATGGGGTGCAGGGGGCGAGACCAATGCCATCTTCGGAGGGGAGGGGAAAGGAGGGTGACTGACTCCAAAAGGGCAAGTAGGCTGTTAGCTCGTGGGGCTGAGACACAGAGAGTTTGCCCCACAGGGCCCCAATCTCAGCTGGCAATAGTGTAGAATGAATATTACAATACCAGCATCCTGCCTAGAGCCTGGGCTAACAGCCGACATGGCAGGAGAAGGCGTAAAATGCCCCTAATGGTCAAGGAAACACAGGGTCAGGACTCGCTGGGCTTGTTTATGAATGAACTGCCCCCAAGGCGATCCTGTGGCTGTCTGGTCACTCATCCAGATAAATTTTGACTGGAAATAAGGAGTATATTATGAATGGGGAGAGTAACTGACCATTGGAACAACTTACCAAGAGTCGTGCTGGATTGCCCATCACTGACAACTTTTACATCATGACTGGATGTTTTTCTGGGAATCTGGAGCAGTTCCCTGGCCGGTGTTACGCAGGAGGTCAGACTAGATGATCACAATGGTCCCTTCTGGCTTTGGAATCCATGAATCTACACAGTCCCTCCCCACAGAGCTGTGCAATAAAACAAACCACCCTAGACTTAAGCATACCAAGGCCTAAAATGTACATTGCATGCAAACATTACAGCTGTTTTGTTCTACCTGTTAGGGCGCTGCCTTCCTCCCAGAAGTGCTGGAACAATGTTTATAGTGGGGGTGCTGAGAACCATTGAACCAAACTGTAAACCCTGTATAAAATGGAAACCACTTCAAGCCAGGGGGTGTTGCAGCACCCCCAGCACCGAGGCATCCTCTCAGCCTCACTTTCTCATTTCTGTAGACACAAGAGGCAGTGCTGGATGCAACTCCTTCCGGATCCCATGGCCATCGCTGCTGGACCCTCCTGCCTGTCCTCCCCGCCAGACCAGGCGTACAAGGCAGAGTAGGAGAGGCAAAGTGGCATTGCCAGCGAGGGACACCCCCAGCCCAGGCCCAACCAATGCACCTTAATAAGGAATATTCACTTGTTGCAAGGCAATGAGCAATTTAGAAGTAAACCACAGTAAATTCTTTGCCCTTGTGCAGCACCTTGCATTTGAGGATCTCAAAGCACTTTGCAAATATTACATCAATTACTTCTCTCACACACCCATGCCCCTCTCCCTCTGTAGGCAGCATCACTACTCCCATGTTACAGATGGGGAAACGGAGGTACAGATTAACCCCCACATTTTCAACAACAACAAAAAATTCTTAATTTGGGATACTTCAATTTATGGATGCCCAACTGGGGCCCAATTCCCAGAGGCATTAAGTACCCACTGCTCCACATAATGTCACTGTCAATGGCTGCTACCAGGCTCAGCACCCCTGGGGAAAAAATCCAACCCGGGCGTCTGAAGCTGAGCAGCCAGAAATGAGGTATCTCAAATGAGCAGAGATTTTAAAACACTGGCTGCAGCAATGCGCGTGCAGGGAGTCCATAAAGGAGCCCAGGTTAGAACCCAGCAGTCTGTGGCTGCTAGCACCCTGCTAAAATCCACTAGACCCCCTGGCCTCTGTACTGCAGATGTGGGCTTAGAGCCAGTGGATGAGGTGGATGGATGAGGGAGAAGGTTTGGGTGCAAGAGGCTTCACATGGCCACAGAAGTAGGAGCTGAAAATATAAATGAGATCTTACTGTGCAGCGAAATACACTGGACCTCCTGCTCGGCCTGAGGGCAGCGAATGCACGCGCGCACACACACACACACTTTTTAAATGGAAGACACTGTCAGCAGGCTTTTCTAAGGTGCCAAGCTCCCTGTGACTTCAGTTAAGGTCCCAGGTGTGTAACCTTCAAGCACAATTCCTAGAATTCCGTTGGTCCCTTGACTCACCACACCCTGTATAGAAACTGTGTCAACAGCACCACCCGGCCATCCCCGGAGCGATCCAGCATCAACCAGGCTGTAAAAAGTAAACAAGAATGGGCCAAATTGACACCAGTGTCACTGAGGGGACACTCTACAATAGCTACAGCAGCGTCAAAGGGGCTGCTCTGAATCTGCACCTGTGCTGCAGAGATGGGCGAGCAGGGAGCTCCATGCTGCTGCAGCGTCCAGCTCCAGGGAGCAGGACACGTGTGGGGAAAGCCAGAACCACCTCCTCTGGACAAGTCTGATCAGAACCTTGAATTAAATCCTCTCCTCTCCCCGAGGGTTGGACACTTGCATTATTTCCAAGCAGCTGCACAAGGTTAATCTGGGGATTTGCTGCAAGAAAAGCATAAACTGGGGAAAGGGCCAGAGCTCAGCTCCTGCTCCCTGCATGGCCCTCGCTGCTCAGGACAGGGGCACTTCCTTTTCCTCCAGCAGGCTGCTTGCGCTGGCTGGCTGCTCCCTTTGCAGTCACACACCTCTTTGCTTTGGCAGCCGGAGGCTGGCTGTGGGAACAGGGGAAGGCCTGGCTTCCTCTGGAAAAGGCCACTCGCTTACAACAGGAAAGCCTGATTCGGCACTGTACAGAGGGGATCCACAGGACTTAATGGGGTTCCTTCTCTACCCCCTCACCCACCCTCACCCTTCCTTCCTGACCCCCCCTTCTCCACCCCCACTTCCCCAGCCCTCACAGCTGTAAAACGCACAGACAGGGCATCTCCCCACCTTCGCTCAGACACCTCCCGCCAGCATTTGCAGGGCTTTGCCCAGAGCTCTGCCACCCATGCCAGTGGCTGTCATTTCAAGGCATGACCCAACCCCTCACAGCCAACACCAGGCTAGGAACCCTCCGGAATCAAAGAAGGGATGTGAAAATGGGCACGGCAAAGACTGCAAGGTTGGCCCCCAAACTGCCCTCCTTTTCTCATCCCCCTTCCCTATCTGACCTAGAAAGGGGTCCCTCGAGACCCACAGTTATTAACCAGCTGCACATCCATTTAATAAGCAGGGCCCCAGCAGCCAGGTCTCAGCCTCGCCAGATTAGGGTTATCCGGTGTGTCCACCTTCCTCTCATCAAGACCTACCCATGGAAAGGGAAGGGCCCAGAAACACGTCCTACAGGTCACCAGATCCAGGTTATTTCTGGCCCAGGTGGTGCTGGAATTCGAAAGGCACTGAATTCCAAGAAAGGCATCCTGGCTTCCAGGGGACTGAATCTCTTCTAAAAGTATACAAACGAGGAAGGAAATGGGGATTTTCTCTGAACCCTGTTCCTTCAGCTTTGGGGGGCTGGCGTGGGAGGGGTTAAGTGAACGCTAGTGATTGCGAACAGGCCTGGCCCGGCAGCCACGGAGACAAACCTTTCTAGACATCTGGTCAGGATGGTCCAGCGCCACTCACCTGCCATGTGACATTAATCACTTCGCCAGTCTTTCTGCCTCAGTTTCCCCTCCCCCCATTTGCCTCATCTATTTAGACACAAGCTGTCTGGGTTAGGAACTCTCTTGTGTGCGTATACACAGCTCCTAGCACACTGAGCACTGATCTTGGCAAAGTCCTCCAGCTACAATTAAGACAAGAAATATATATATATATATATTAGTGTGGAGGTGCTATAGTCAGTGCCAGCATGGAGGTTTCCCACCAAAAAGCCTCAGAACATCCAGAGGGGCTGAGTCTCTGCAGCCAGTTTTCTCTTTGGCCTCTTTGCTGAGAGTGACAACCAGGGACTGCCGAACCCAAGGGTGAGTATTGCAAGATGGATGCTTTTGTTATTTGTGCCTATCCAAAATTTGTCATCAAATCCCCCCGCCCCACACGCACCCCAAATGAAAAATGGCTTTTTGACCAAAACAAAAAAATTGGTTGAAACTGTGTGTAAAAATAATGAAAATTTTCAAGACCACAAAAGTACAGTTTTCATTTAACTGAAAAAACAACAAAATTCCAAAACTGTTTTTTCCCCAATAAAATGTTTTCGTTTCATTCCATTTCTCTTGCAGAGAAGATGCTCCACCATCAGTCACTGATGGCAGCACCTCACAGCCACCGTTCGGATTGAAGGCCACCACTGTGCTAGGTGCTGTATGTAGGACAAGAATCTCCACCCAAATGAGCTTCCCACCAGGAACTGCTCTGAGGTTACCAATAGTTGTACATCTAAGGGTTTGTCTGCACAGGGCAACTGACCGGACACTACTGCAGAATACCCCTCCATAGGGATACTCTATTCTGGAATAAAAATGCTTCTATGCCAGAATAATTACTCCGCTTTGGAAGGGAACTGAAGCTAAATCAAATTAAGACCACTTTTATTCCAAATCAGAGTGTCCATACAGGGCTTAATCCAGTTTAACTAATCCAGTATAAATTCACTCTCGGTTAAACTTTTCCATGCACACAGACCCTAAAAGTAGGAGAGAGAGAGTGAGTCAGGGCTGATGTACAGGGCTAGACAGCTTGTCCCTGTCAGGCATGCAGCCTGCGCAGCTCAACAGAGCAATCAGAGTTTCAATGATACTTGCATTTTTGCAACATTGCTAGCATGGGCGCATTTCTGGCCAAGCCTTTGACAAGCTGCCCCTGGTGATGGGATTACACGGCTGGGCCCTTCGGCGTGGGCCCTTCGCATGGGGGCGAGGAGCCCTTTTGCTCTGTGATGGAAGGGAGACCGGTTGAGTTTGACTTCCCTTCTCCAGGACTCACACGGTCTTTTGGCAGGAGACGCACGCACTGGAACATGTTGTTCCATTAAGGAGGCTGCCCACTGGGACAATTCCAGCCAAGAAGCCAGTCCTCAGCCACCTCTGAGGGGAAAGGCAGGCGAGATGTGTTCGACAGGTTAATGAGGTGTGGTTGTGCGTTCGTCCCATTGGCACTAGGTAGCGATCACCAAAACCAGCACCAGGCAATCAACAGCAACCAGCCCCAAGTGACCCATCCCAGCAGCGGCGCACTCCCAGGCATACAGCACCCCACTGTTCTCTGTGAAGTTGGCATTGTCTCTTGCAGCGACCTGCGTCGGCCCCTTCCTCCCGATTTGCTGGAGCAGGGAGGAGCATGAGTCTCAGGACCTTCAGTGAGGTCAGGCAGGAGGCATCTCTCAGCCTGAGCCTCTGACTAACCACGGGAAAGCTGCTCTCCCGGCTTCCCATCACGGGGGCTTTGCTGCGGGGAGTCCATCTGCTGACTTGAGCTCCCCGTCCCTCCACATCAAACTAAAAGCAGTGAAACCGGAGGGAGCGGGGTTTGGGGCTGTGAAACGCTGCATGATGGTTCAGATAAAACTTGCCAGTGCCCAGCCCACAAAGCAGAGCCTCAATCAGCCTCAACATGAACATTGATGACCGGTGTACTGCAAAGCGCGGGGTTGGGGGGCGGGTGGTGCCATCACAGTGCATGAGCAATTTGTGCTTTCCCACAGCTGCTCAGGACCATATGGGTCTTTTGGGAGTGCTATATAAGGAACTTGGATCCCGATCTCCCTATTAGCCACTTTTTACCTCCCCCCACACAACTGCGCTCTGGCTGGGGAGGTCTGGACACCCAGTTTCATTCATGGTTAGGCCTCGCTCAAGGAGCCGGCAATAGATACTGTGACTTACTGGCACACAATCCAGCTGCACTCACTGGGTGAGGTGTAGTTGTACTGAATGGTGGCAAGATTAGTTAGCGCGGTTTGGCAGAGCTGTGATTGTGAAATGACGGCATGTGGGGGGACTGTGCCCCTCGGGGAAAGGGGTGGTGAGCCCCCTCTCCCTGACCTCCGTGTGCTTGAGCAAAGGAACAAGGGGCAGGCGTCCCTTGAGAGATGCAGTGCGCCTCACTGCAGCACCGTGATGCCGAGGTTGTGTCAGTAGCAGGGTGCAGGGGATTGTCAGCAGTTACAGGGAGATGAGTGTGGTCTGTGGGTGTTGTGAAGGGTCAGTGAGAGCAGAGTGTCAGAGGGCACCATGAAGGGGCTGTACAGGAAAGCAGATGCAGGGGTCTCCCAGGAGCAGGCTGCGTTTCTGTGTAGAGGGCTGGTGCAGGTAACTACGAGAGCAGAGTGTGAGCATGCTTATGGGCACGCTGGGGCAAAGGGCACAGTCCAATTGTGCAGGCTGCACGTTTGCTCTGTACTCCCTGCTGTTCACAAGGTGGAGTTTGCTGCACCTGACATCCTGGAAGGGCGAAGAAATCCCCAGGCGACCTTCACTCTGGGGCAACCACTCCTCCTGCCACTTGTGCAGCAGCCTCATGACCGTCTGCGCGGCAGGGAGGAATCATCTCCACTGCACAGGCAGGGCGACTGCGGCACAGAGTAAGGTCACCCAATGACCGAGCTGGGAAAAGAACCCAGGAGTCCTCAGCCCAGGTTCTAGCCACTACAGCACTGCAGCCCTTGCTCCCCAGCTCCCTGCAGAGCCAGCCAGAGCGCAGCCTGCCAGCCGGAAAGGAACTGTTAAACTAACGCTCTGACGCACCAATCACAACACAACGGCCCAGATCCCGAAGGGAGGGGAAGTTCTGCTGACTCCTGCTGTTTTCACAGCCTGCGCCTTTCCTAGGGGTGTTCTTTTACTTGCTGATGGGAGGGAGGCCCTGGAGAAAGAGCAAGGAGATGAAAACACCCCACACATGAGCACCGGAACTGGAGCCCGTGACGCAGAATCCACCTCTCTCTGCAAATGGCTTTCACTATGGTTTCCTTCCATGAATTATTAAGAGGGATGATTTATTTAAAGGAGCAGCCATGTGCTCCTTGATGCGTGCAGCTCTTGGCAAAGCAGCTCCGGTGGGGCCAGAGCACCATGCCAGCGTTTGTGACCGTAACATGAATATCCATGATGTGGCTGCGAAGGCCCAGGCTGGTGTAGGATATTAGGGCATACCAGAAGGCAAGAGGGAAGGATGGATGGTGGCGGGAATAGCAGGAGAGAGAAAAGCCAAGGAGCAGCAGGGCTGATCTCCAGCATGTGGCACCTGCCTTCGGCGCCACAAGGGCGCTCAGGGCTTGAAAAGCCATGGTGCCCTTTATTTCCCAAAGCAGTGAGATCGGTTCGAGACTCCATGCCTCTTTCAGCCCGAAGACTCAGCGCTGTAACTGCCCTGCCCCACCTTCCCACAGCAGTCGCAAAACGTCTTCAGGTCCCCTTCTTTGCTGGAGGGCCGAGATTTTAGCTCTGATTTTGAGGCACAGGTCTGAGATGCAAAGACAACTGCCCCTCAAGACTGCACGGATCGGCCTCTGCATCCAAGTCACCTTCGCTGGCTGGACTGTCACAGCCAAGGCTCTCTGTCCATTGGCTTGGCAGAGCTGAGGCAGCTATGGGAGAGGGAGCCAGAGGGTATGTCTACCCCGGGGCTGGTCAGTACCAGCTGACTCAGGCTCAAGGGCTGTTTAATTGCAGTGTGGAGGTTTGGGTTCTGGGACCCTCCCACCTTGCGGGGTCCTAGGGCCCAGATGCCAACTCAAGCTCAAACATCTACCTCCCCTTCAATGAAACAGCCCCTTAGCCCGAGTCAGCTGGCACGGGCCAGCCGCAGGTGTCTAATTGCAGCATAGACCTACCCAGTCTGTTCTGCCGCGTGCATCATGAGCCAAGAGAGCATTAAGTTCGACTGCAGAATCTTTATTAACAGTGCTGACATCGCAGGCAGACAGAACCCAGTCGGGACTCTCAGCTCCTGGGTGGAGTTTGCAGCATCCGCATTAGAGAACAGGAGGGTAAAAAGCCTGGCGCTTCATCCACCCACCTCTGTGTTAGTCCAGTTTCACACCGGTGTAACTCCTGATTTTACTGAGGTTTTGTGGGTGTAAACCCAGAGTAACAGAGTGGAGAATCAGGCCCTTAGTGTATAAACTGAGCAGATCTGGAGTCACAGAGACGAACATGGGATTCCTGAATTCCGGCTTTACAGTCACTTACCTTGCTATGACCACACTTTAAAAAGGTGTTAACCTAGCTGTTCCTTAAGCCATCATTCTCTCCATTATAAATACTATTTGCTAGCAGGATTGTTCTCCTTTTAGTAGCTTCATTATAGTCTCTCTCTACTACAACTGGGAATTGGTTTCAGCTACACCAAAATAAGCTGTTCTTCAGCTGATATTAAGTGTTCACCCAGGGGCTAGCTCCGGTTTTAAACCCTAGTTCAGTTACACTGATACAACCTTCCCATGTAGACAAGGCCTCGCTATTAGGGGCATGAGGAATGGCACTAAGTGATGTTCTTGAAGGTCCCAATCCTGGCAGGTTATGAGCATTCTCAGCTTCCCTGGACTCCAACAGGAATTGAAAGCGCTCAGGTCCCTGCAAGGCTGGGCCCAGAATGACAAGGAAGGTGAAAGTTTATTTGCAGTGCCTGGGCTGTAACAGGCCTTTGCTCCTTCTCCTCCCTCTTCTGACATATACTCACTTTAACAGACAATGGGCCTTGTAAAAGGAGCTCCCCCACTCCCCGCTGGCTGCCAGGTAAATGACTGTTGCTATTTCAGAGTGATGAACACATGATCCCAAAAAGCACGCTATTGACACAGAACCCTCCCACACATGCATTCCAATCCGCTTCACAGTCCAGCTTCAAGTGACACAGAGATGGCTACGTCAAAAGTCAAGCCTTTCCCCTGAACGTCTCACCAGCACTAGCAAACAGGAGGCTACAGAAACCACATTGCCTGAGCCAGGCGGGAGAGGCAGCTGACTGGCACCATTCAGGTGCAGAGGTACTGGAGAAAACCACTGGTGGCATCGAAAAAGGGAAAATACCAGGGTGCTTCCTGATCCCCTGAGCCTGATGTGAGCAGATCTCCTGCTCTTGCTCTCTGACCCACAGTCGCTGCAGGTCACCACCTATGGAAATGGTGCTATTTTTCAGAGTCTGAAGTGCTCCGCGGGCTCAGCAATTTCTTCCACAGCCCTGCTCGGAGCCATTCGCAACCGCTGCTCACCGACTTCAGTGACAGCTGGACATAAAACTCCCCTTGTCTGGTGGGCAGGGTAAGGAACAGCTCCTGTCCTTGGCCTGCTGCTGTCTGAGGCCATTTCCTCAAAGTGCTCTATCACATTCAAACAGTCTGTCCTTCCCTTGAGGCCCCGAATACTCAGCTTCTGCCTGCATCTCTAACATCCCCTCTGCTCTGCCAAGCCGCAATAGCTCTTCTATCTCCTCCTCCATCCCATTCCCCAGGCTGCCCAGCATGGTTGGAGAACTCTCCCAGAACCTGCCAGGCAGACCAACCCTCCAGCCTCATCCAACCCTCCTTTCTGCTGCAAAGAGTTCAAGGAACCAGCTACTTACAACACTAAGCGTAAAGAATCCACGTTCGCTTCATAGCCTGCACAAACCAAGCCTCAGACTGAGCTTGTCTCTGCCATTCCAGCAAACTCTTCCCCACCCCTCTACTGCGCCATCACCTCTGGTTGCTGCATTACATGTACATTTGCAGTTGTAAAGCTCCTGTGGGCGGGAAGCAGGTCACACTGCCTGCCCTGCATGGCTCCTAGCACACACATCAGTTCTTCCGCACACTGACCCAAGACACAACCCATTAGCTGCAGCCAGTGAGGACACACACTTTGAATGAGCAGCCAGTGCCTTTATATTCAGCATAGGCTAGAAACAGTCTTTTGATCCTCCCTTGGACTGTCTGCGATTGAAGCAGAGGGTGTATTAGCTTGGGATGCTTTTCTTGTTCTCTGAGCATTTTGTCCGTCCTGGTCAGCCCATCAGCACAAGCATTTCCTTGTTCGAGGCATCTGAGTTCTCAGTATGCATGGTGGGAGTGTGTGTGTGTGTCTTTTACTGTGCTCTAATACAACGGCTCTCAACCAGGGATACGCGTACCCCTGGGGGTATACAGAGGTCTTCCCGGCAGGGATTTGGAGCAATCAAATTTTTGAATTGCTCCACTTTGGCTCCACTCCAGCTCCAGGCAAAAACCTACTGGTCATCCATGCTCCAGCTCCAGGCTCCGCTCCAAAGCCCTGCTTCCAGGGGGTATATCAACTCATCTAGATATTTGCCTAGGTTTACAACAGGCTACCTAAAAAGAACTAGCAAAGTCAGTACAAACTAAAATTGCATACAGACAATGACTTGTTTATACCGCTCTATATACGATACACTGAAATGCAAGTATGATAGTTATATTCCAATTGATTTATTTTATAATTCTATGGTAAATATAAGAAAGTCAGCAATTGTTCAGTGATATTGTGCTGTGACACTTTTGTATTTTTACGTCTGATTTTGTAAGCAGGTAGTTTTCTAATGAGGTGAAACCTGGGGGTACGCAGGACAAATCAGACTCCTGACGGGGGTACAATAATCTGGAAAGGTTGAAAACCACTGCACTAATCTACCTCTTAACCCCAACCCCCTCCTCTAACCCCCTCCAAGCCACTCACTCCCGTACCTGGCCATTGGCACTGTCAGAATTATGCTCAGTCTGCTGAGCTCTCTGCAAAGTCAGGTCAGATTCTAGCAGCAGTTTCTGGGAAGCATCATTTATCTGAAACCCTGACAAGCACGTCCCTGGCACGGTCCTGTTTACCCTCCCTGCGCTCACAAGTGTCGGGGTATTCTCACAAACTCACGGCACGCGTCTCCGTCGTCCCCCTGCGGTTTGGGTTCCAGCGACGCAGGAGCTCATGATTTATGTTCAATTTGAGGACAAAACATACCTCTGCCTTCTCCATTAATAGTTCATCATCAGTCTTGCCACTGTCACTGTCTTACAAAGGAGGATTAAAATCCATCCCGCCTTCCTTCCCAGGGCACAAGAGAACAAACCCACCTCCCTGTTTTCCTCGGTCAGCTTTGCACCTATCCTGTCGGCAAGAAGCCCCGGTTCAAACAAGGCCAATCACCTGAATGGCTCAAATCAAGGGCCAGGATTTCTTCTTTACGGTGCCACAAACTGAGTACCAGAAAAACTGAGGGACCCAAGATCAATGGTCACATCTGAAAAATCCCAAAAAACGCCTCTGGTCATTACATTATTCAACCCCACCCTGATCTCCTGCCCTTGTTCCCTATTAGGCAAAGTCTAAATCCAAACCATGGAGAACACAAACCAGAGGCACACACTCTACTTGATTTAAGGACAAGTAACTCATTGCCTTTGTGAAAGAGCCTGCGTCTAGACCCTCTCGGAAAACAATCCTCACAATGACAGGTTTCAGAGTAGCAGCCGTGTTAGTCTGTATCCGCAAAAAGAACAGGCGTACTTGTGGCAACTTAGAGACTAACAAATTTATTTCAGCATAAGCTTTCGTGGGCTACAGCTCACTTCTTCGGATGCATAGAATGGAACACACAGCAAGAAGATATTTATACATATAGAGAACATGAAAAGGTGGAAGTACCCATACCAACTGGAAGAGTCCAATCAATTGAGATGAGCTATCGTCAGCGGGAGAAAAAAAAACCTTTGAAGTGATAATCGAGATGACCCATAGAAGGTGTGAGGAGAACTTAACATGGGGAAATAGATTCAATTAGTGTAATGACCCAACCATTCCCAGTCTCTGTTTAAACCTAAGTTAACTGTATCTAATTTGTATATTCTCTGTATGTATGTATCTTCTGTCTGTGTGTCCCACTCTATGCGTCCGAAGAAGTGAGCTGTAGCCCATGAAAGCTTTTGATGAAATAAATTTGTTAGTCTCTAAGGTGCCACAAGTATTCCAGTCCTCACAATGATCCGCATAGTAACGCCGGGTTCCCCTCCATTCCCCGGGGCGTTACCATATAATTTAGATGCAGGACAGAGATCCAAGAGTGCAGGTCAAGAAGGATGGAAAAAATTGATGGAAAAATTCCCCCCTTTCCCAAGCCTTTCACCCATAGGGGCCAACTCCAGGGGTACTCTGGGGCTCACACACTCACAGAAAAAAAAAAGGGGGGGGGGGTGCTCAGCACCCACCAGACACAGCTGTTTGGCAGCTGGCAAGAGGCACTCCAGGGAGAGCAGAGAGCAAGCGTGAGGGCTTCAGGGGAGGGGGAGGAGCAGAGATGGGAAGAGGCAGAACAAGGGAGGGGCCTTGGGGGAAGAAGCAGAGTGGGGATGGGACCTCGGGGCAGACCAGGGGTGAAGCAGCCACCAGGAAAAATAAAAATCATTGCCTGAGCTCTCACCCTTAAAATTAAAGTGATTAACCACTGAAACAATGTATCAAGGGTCATGGTGGATTCTCCATCATTGACAATTTTTCAATCAAGATAGGATGTTTTCCTAAAAGATCTGCTCTAGAAATTATCCAGGCGCAGTTCCCTGGCCTGTGTCGTACAGGAGCTCAGACGAGCTGATCAGAGTGGTTCCTTCTGGCCTTGGAAACTGTGAATCTTAAAAATACATTCACAACTGTCTGCTGGGAAACCAGAAATGCCAGTTTTCATAACATTGTGAAGTGCCCATTTTCTGATTCACTGAAAAATTAATTCACATTCAAAAATGTTTTTGGAAATTTCTGGGGGGTTATTTTTGCCTAAAGATAGGACAATCCAAGTGAGACCCACCATGGAATTGTGCAGATTTTCCTAGTATCTGCTACTAACTCGACATCACTGTGATCCGAAGGAAAACCAAGAACCAACATAAGCACAGATACCAGAAAGACCAATAAAGTTATCAAGGCAGAGGTAAATAGAGCAGTGAGAAATAAAACATTTTCTAGAGAGCATCTGCAAAGCACTTCACAGCCACTGAGCCTCACCAGCCCTTCCTCCCCCACCATGCAGAGAGCAAATATTATCACCATTTTGCAGCTCAGAGAGGTTAAGTGACTGCCCCAAGGATACACAGCAAGTAAGTATCGGAGACAGGATTTGAAACCAGAATTCCTGCCCCCGGGTTGTAGGATTTAACCATTAAACCAGTGCTCTCTATGGCTTATCACCAGCTTTTTTTTTGACTGGGATGCTGCAAAAAGGGGCTGTTGAGAATGTAACTATTTACGTAAGGATTTAATGCACTAGGCCACCAAGTGGAGAGGAGAATTCTGTTATTATTTTAAGCCCAGCTCAGTCCCTGTAACCCTCCAAAGTTAGTAATAATGGCATGCTACAATAATTAAGATACTAAGTGCCTCCAAGAGCAGCAGACACCGACGCAGGTGATGTTTATCAGAAAAGAGGAGTGAGCTAGTTAAACCTGAAGACCAGAGGCACAGATGAACCCAATAATATGTCCAGAAGGGGAAAACTTTCAACACTCACAGTGACTAATGACTGCTAGGGAACTGTGGTAGTGGGGTCTTGGGATTTTACAGAGAACCAGTGCTGCTGGTAGCCAGATGAGCAACACATCTCCAGGGGCAGGTTTCTTAGGCTCCATTTACCTTGGGTGTAAAGCAGAACAAAAGAAACAGGTCCCCCTCTGGTAAGGAAAGCAGGTTTTCTGGGGAATTCGTGACCAACCATAACAGGAGTAGGGAGCATACATTTACCAGCCAGATGAAATGCAGCACCCTTGAAAAATCAGACACATTGTCAAAAATGACAGCTGGGTATAATCCACTCATGGGCAAGACGGATGGTTGGGGGAGCTAGTAAAGGCCTTTCACCTGGAGGTCACCAGGTCAAACGCAGCCCAGGATGAAGACCAATGGAAGATGGCTGTTCAGTGCCTTGTGCACCTTGCCAGAGGTGTGTGCACCCAGGCCTAGAATGCAGGCACGGCCCGATAGGCATTGCTGAGTGGGAGATGATGCCCTTACGCCATGGCTGGCTCTAACAGCAGGATGAGTCGTTAACTTCTCATGCGTGCCACATTCATCCAGCTCATGAAAACTCCACCACTGGTCTGTCTCTCCCATTCGTTCCCCCACTTCTGGCTGAGAGCCCCTTCCTGATCCTGCTAGGCTGCTACCCTCTGCGCAGACCATGCCCACGCAACAAACTTGTCTCCCCAACTTCCCAGCAACATGAACAAACAAGAACGGAGAACACTCTGAAGCCTCCTGGGGCTGGAAGCGGCTGAACAAGGCCGTCCATCCAGCTCTTTGCCAGAATGGCCGCTCTTTTACAGGGGTAGGTTGTTGGTCTTTCGCTCAAACCCCAACCCGGAGTCCAGCAGGCTGCTTTGCATTTGGTCCCTGCCCTCTGAGCTGTCTGGGTTGGCTGGCCTTACCAGCCATCAGAACACCTCTTGGCATGGCTCTGAGGATCACTGGAGAGCATGGGCCTTCCCGGTGCATTCCACAGGGAAGGGAACAGGAGACAGTGGCCTGTAAAACTATCTAGACTAGCTCTGCAGGAGTTTCGAGATGCATTAGCTTCGCCATTTAATCCTGCAGCCTGGCCCCACACCCTGCCCTGCGTATTGCCATTCGCGTTCAAGGGAGCTACTCATGTGAGTAGAGTTACTTATGTGCACAGGAGCCTGTAGGATCGAACTCCAGTTGGAAGCACCTGTCTTCATGCTGGCTGTGCACTGGGTATTTTACTGTTGACTCTACTCAAACAACAGTAATTCCTCTGCTTGCTGACAGAATTAGCAAGGGAATCTCTCGCTGTGTCTGTGCAGTGTCAGGACCTTCGAGGTTAGCTGAGCTGCTGTCGTTTGGGCCATTTCTTTCTTTCCTTTCTGCAGCGGATTTGACTTGGATTCCTTCAGCATGTGGATTAGTTTTTCTCACTTATGATAGTCTCTCTACTAGAGCATCAGCAAATGCATTTGAAGGCTGCAGGCAAAGGAAAAAACGGAGTTGGAATCCAACTCTCCCTCCCCCAAACCAGCTCATCCCACTGCCAAAAGGTCCACAGGAAACAGACAATGTGTGATCTGGAGTTTATAATGCATCAGATTAGGTCCTGTTTCCTTCTTCCTCGATGAACGACAGACCTCCAGCGCAATAAACCCTGGTGTGCCTGAGAAGCCCATCCAAGGTGCTTGGCACCATTCCCGATGGACTCTGGACTGAGGCTAGATGTGCCCAAGTTACAGCATCTTCACTGCAGCTTGTCAATTGCCACCGAGAACACTCCAGATATTTGCTAATGCAACTGCCATCATTTCACAGAAACAAGTCGTGCCGGAGGAGCCGTTCCTGGATCCGCCACAAAATGGGTCAATTCTGAGGCTGGGGGACACTTCCCCCATTTGTTTGGGCCCAGATTTACTAAGGGGAAATAAAATAAAATAAAAATTTAAAATAAAAATAAAATGATGCACACGGGCCAAAGACCCTGACAGAAACCTGAAATAACTCCCCAGAAGTCAATGGTGTTGCCAGATCTTGGGCTGCATGGGTATAACCCTGAGGTCAGTTTAGCCTCTAATTCCCAGGATATTCTGAAATTTGTCGGCATCTCATTTGCAGCTACTGGATGATGACCTTGATCAATTCAAAGGGACTAAGAGACAGGGCCCAAAATATTCCAGGGGGCCCAGATCCAAGGTTCGGCTTCAGGCCTCTCCAAGGGTTTCAACAAAGATTTAGGGCCTGGATCTCTCCCTGGGTTTTGGGGTGGTAAATCTGCCAGCATAGAGAACACAGCTATGCAAGCAGCTCACACCACCTCTGCTCTGCCCAGGGTCCAGACCAAGCCATTGCAGTGGGCAAGGCTGGCCAGAGAGGGGCCGGGCCAGGCTGGTAGGGAGGTACGTGGATTCAGCATCTCTCCAGGGTAGCGCTCCTCTGCAGTTCCGCCTTGAATTAAAGCTGGCAGAATCCCCCAGGGAGGGACCAGTACTGCCCCCTGCTCTGCCTTGGAGCTGAATTCTGTCTCCATCATAGCTGCTTCCAGAGGGCGAATCTAGCCCTTGATTTTAGTAGGAATGTCCCCTGCATTTGCAAATTGCCCTTGTAATTTCTGGGGCCAAGCAGCGAGCACAGCAGCTAGATTTGGTTCCCAGCACAGTCAACGAGAACATCCATCCCCTGAGGACGGCACTTTCGGATGGGACCACTGCACACAGAATTACCCCTCGTGCTGATCTGAGATCGGCTCCCAGCGACACCACTTGTAACTAGTGGGATGGACCCTGGAGGAACTAAGAAAGATGATTCCTGCCTGAGTCATCTGGGAAGACAGATAGGCTCAACAGCTAGCAAGGGAGGGGGGGGCTCTGTTCTTTCTTCCTCCCACCCTGCCAGGAGCCATTGCATCTACCACACAGCGCTTCAAAGGGGACAACAAAGGGCAGAGTAGCTTAGGCTGGAAACAGAGGATTTTTAGAAGAGCATAGAAGGAGCCCCAGCCAGCAAAGAATCTCTCCTGAGTCTGTATTAAGAAGATTATTGAAAATTACTATTATTGTTATACTGTAATAGCACCTAGAGACCTCAGCACCAAAGAACTTAACATCTAAGACCCCCACTTCAGCAAAGTACTTTAGTGCACACTCAGATTTAAGCATCTGCTTAAGTATATGCTTCAGTTATGTCCTGAATTAGGCCTAGGTAAATCTTCATGTCAACATTTCTGCACATGCTTAATTAAGCATCTGAGCAGGACCATCGACTTCAGTTGGCTCGCTCAGCTGCTTTAGCACCTAAGCATACGCAGGATCGCGGCCTCGGTGTTGGAATCTAATGTGTGTCTCTTGCAATGCTGCAAACCCAAACATAACAACCCTCTGCTGGCGAATGAGGCTGGATGAAGTACAAAGTAAGTTAAAACTGCTGCCTCTCACTTTGTGTTTGTCCAGCACCTAGCACAATAAAACCCTGATCTCAGTTGGGGCCAACAGGTGCTATTGTAATAAATAATAAAACTGTCAATTGTCTGAACACATTTCACTAACTAAAGTTACAGGTGACAGCTCAGCCCACTGTAACAAAGGGAGAGTAAAAAAACCCAATTTTCCCCTCTCCTTTTTCAGTTTGTTTCCACTGGGCATTTGGCAGCACTACTGTATTGTCATTGTCAGTTTCACCCTTTTCTTATATGGCCAGACAGTTTCTCCTACTGTTTGTGTGGGTCTTTCACGCAGCAGCCAAGGACAGGAAGATGGTTGTAAGGAAAAGGAAACTGTGAAAGCACAAGAATTGGCAGGGGCCTTCAGGGACAGGTGTGAAACCTGAAACTACTTGGAAACATTTTTTAAGTGACTACATCTCAAACTGACAGCACAAACAGCAAGAAGTAGAGATGGGAATGACTCACAAAGCTTGGACCCAGATTAAAATTTCCCTGAAATCCAGGGATGCCAAGGTTCAGAGTTTGCTTTTAATTTACTTTTCACTAGAAGTAGCTTCTTTTCATTCTCATATCTCCTGAGGTAACAGTAACACAAGTAAGGTCAAGTTCTTGGTGTTTTTTTAAACTAGCAACATATACAAACAAAAATTGTAATCACTGAGCAACAGAACAACTGGACAGCACGGAGGGACTGCATGGCATGACAATATATTCCTTCAATTGTGCACAGAACTGTGAAGATTTCAGTTCATTCTTGTGAAGTGCTTTGAAATCCTCAACTGGAAGAGGTTATTGTTTACTCATTAGCTGGAGCAGTTAGCCAGGGGCTTTGCTGGGTTGTTTACACTGGGAAGAGAAATTGATTATACCAGTCACATATTTCTTTGGTGCAGTCCTGTTTGTTGACAAAGAATCTACACAAAGTCCTGTTTCCCTGAACGCAGTAAAAACAGAAAAGCAGACAGCTCTCTTGCTCACTATGTCCAAGCCTGCCTTTCCAGTGCATCCTGGGCCCCCAGGAGCTTTCCCTCGCATGGCTAGTTCTCTGGTCTTTTGCTGGCTTTCTTTCCCTAGCCACAAGACAGAGAGCTTGTCAAACAATCCCTCAGCCCCTGCATTTGCAATCGAGAACCCCCCTCTGACCACATGGCTTAGCCCTGCTCAGGCTTTGCCATGCAGCCAATTGCCTTGGGCAGAAACCTCCTATTGTTTCTAGCCATCATTGTATAAAAGGGCTTAATTGCTTCTCCCCGTTAGTCTAAAAGAACAGCGCTTAGCACACTCCCAACCAGGTGTGATTGTCTAATGACCAAAGATCCACTTGATGGCACCTTCCAATGCACCACTATTATTTAAAATGGCCTCAGACAAAAGACTTGCATATCAGAGCAAAAAAGTACAAGTGCATTTAATTTCATTTATTTACTGTTGAATGACCTGAACTGGAAAATTTCATTTGTTTTCCCTAGCAAGAGTGGAAACCGAAACCATCAGCTTCTGCAGAAGAATGTGAACTGCCATTTAACCAAATGAATGTCTCTAGGACTCAGGGTTATGAAACTGATCTTCCAAACATAAATCGATGCCCTGCTGTCTGCCAGAGTCAGCACGCAGCCTCTTGTCCCTAGGCTTTCCCAGGTTGCAGCAAGGTGAAATTAACAAAGTTCAGCTCGGTTTCAGGGCAGCACCAATCAGAATCATAGCAGTTTCACACTGCAGCTGCTAGGGAAAGGTCTATGCAGCAACAGAAGCAGAGTGATTCTGATACTGGCAGGCCTGTTTCACACCTCTATTACTGTTTCTGTTTCTAACTCCTATGCTAAAAAGCAGCCACTAGCATGAATTGTCATGCACATTTTGATGCAAATCCACCAGAGCTAAGCTCCTAATACAGATGATCCTTTATTGCCTTTATTTCCCCTAAATCCTACATAGGGGGAGGGGGAAGGAATTGCCAGTCTTCTGGAAAGATTCAATTGTTTTCTGGGACAAACGTTCCTCCAAAGACCTGAATCAAATTAAACCAGCCTCTTCCAGCTTCATCTTTCTTTGCCAGGATATTATCCTTCCCCCTTAAAGCAGCCAAAGGGAAGACCTTCAAATATAAATTTAAAGGAACGGTGGGGAGCAGCCACATGGATGTCTGTATCTGTTTCAGAATGTGGACCAGAGGCCTGCTGTTATCTGTGAGCATGACTCCCATCTCTGAAGATGGGAGGGGGGAAGGATACCTCAGAAATGAGATTTTGGGGTGGGGGGGTGAGGTGGTAAGACACCTTGGATCCAAAGAGACAAGCAACCGGTGGGTTAAATGCAAATCATTTGTTCCTTGTGAGTTAACTGTCCTAGGGAAACATACAAACAAATAAGCCACCCTGTCCTTTTTATTCATTATGCTATATTCACAGCTGAGTGGCTATGTCTGCTCAGTGCACAGCAGCAGTGGGGAAGCCGAATAAAATGCTAGGCTGCATTTGGAGAGAGAACAACATGGAAATGTATTTCAGTGCCTTGGGGTAACTGCAGGGCCCACTCACAGCTTGAATAGCATGGCCTGCGTGGGCCCCACTCATCTCAGCGAGGGCAGAGAGAAAGCTCCTTTAAAAGGGATTAGGATTAGGTAAGTGTGATGCCCACCCAAAGCAAGGGAACGCCATGATATGAGATGCCTCTTAGGCCAGGTCTACACTACAGACCTATATCGGTATAGGTACATCGCTCAGAAGTGCGAAAAATCCATCTCCCTGCATGACACAGTTATAGCGACCTCGCTCCCACCCCCCGTCCCCGGACAGACAGGGCAGTCGTCAGGAGAGCTTCTCCCAGCCACATAGCTACCGCCTCTCAGGGAGGTGGGTTACCAAGCCAATGGGAGAAGCTCTCCTATCAGTGTAGGAGCATCTCCACTAAAGCGCTCCAGCAGTGTAGCTGCATCGCTGTCACGCTGGATGTGAAGCCAAGCCCTTAGTGCCCACCCAGCAGGTTTAGAGTGACAGACTTCAGGCTTCTGAGACCAGACACTGGCACCAGAACGTGTAGCCTCTTTGCCTGGAGGATCCTGGGTGCTGCTCTCTGCCTGAGCTGGGGTTCGTGGCACAGCCGAGCTATCACCATTTCTTAACCACAGAGCAGAGGGGCCATCTTGACTAGGGACAGGCTCATTTGGGCATGTTAAGAAGAGCCCTCATGCATGGCACATTTGTTTCTCTAGGCCATTATGCCTATGGCCTGGGGGAAGAGGGAGAGACCCTCCCTATGTCAAAATATCCTTTAGCCTACTGGAAGGTGCACTGAGCTGGAAGCCAGGATACCAGGAATTCAGGTCTCACCAGCTCCACTCACTGCTGTTCATATTTACCTGCACTTCACCCTCCTTCGCACCTTGTACATCCACCTTAAGAAGCAGTCGATTATCAGCCACCTCATGTCAAAAATAAGGGAACTGAAATGTTACACAAGTTCACTTTAATGACCAGGCCCCTGATAACGGCAGCCCCTACTCACAGCCACTACTCTCAGCCACACTCTCGCTCAGAAAGAAGCTGCTAAATATATGTGCTTGGTTGTGTCGTCTGAAACCACTGGCCTAGCCACAGGACCGCGCTACCTTCCCAAAGCCAGGAAAAGAAGCCAGCATTCCTGACTCCCCCGCTCTAATCACTAGAGCACACTCCCCCTCCAGAACTGGGGATAGCACCCGAGTCCTAACTGACCACTGTACTGCTGTCTAGCAAATAGCTGTGTAACTCATTGGCAAAGCTCTCTGACGCGCCTGGCCTCCACAGGAATCACTTATGAGTGAGAGCCCCAGCTGGTATGGATCAGCTCTACTGAAGCCAATGGAGCTAAGCCAACTGACCGCAGCTGGGGATCTGGTCCGCTAGTTCTGTACCGACTTTGATCTGATCCTAGAGCAGATTACAAATTATGTACATGCTACTAATATGCAGCATCTCTGGGGTGAAGCAGAATAACAACGAGGGGAAAGGGACAAAACCTGGCTATTACAAACCACGTCATGGGATCGTTACAGACAACTGAAAGCACTTGACTTATTTGGGAGACACAATCCATAGAGAAAGAAGATCGTTACCTTGCGACAGCTGTTTGCTGTGGGAGGGGCTGGTAAATTTCAGTCCCAATATTGCCAAAGCCCTTCTACAACACACATGAACTGGCAACCTCAGCACTGAGACCTAGGACTAGATGGATGAACAGCTCTCTCTTCAGCTCAGCCATCCCTCCATTCAGATGCGTTGCAGGAAGCGTGCCCAGCTGCAAGCTACACTGGACCTGTTTGAGGACATCACCTCTTCAGGAAGGTCCAGGGGGTACCTTTACCCAGCACCACATTTCATGATCATTGAACAGAAGTTCCAATCTCCATCCATTCCTCAGCCTCCACAGTCAACCCCGTTCTGACCACTGCCCAGTCCCTTTCCCCTGCAGCCCACACGTGGCCATGCCAAGCCCTGCTTGCTCTCCAAGGCAGTATTGACAAAATGCCTCGTGGGACCGCTTCCAAATGGGCTGCTCCCCAGGTCTGTGCCTCCAGCCACTGCCTCGCATCAGCACCCGGGTCTGCTGCTACCACATGCCCCACCCATCCCGCTCCCATGGAAATCCATGGCAGGACTCATGGACTGCAAAGGGAGCAAAACCAAGTTGCATGCACACCTCTGGCATGTCTCAATGCCAGGCTTATGGCAAGCAGTTCTCTCGCTACCCCTGTTTGTTATACGTAATGGCATTAAAAAATTGACAAAATTCAATCCAACCAGAATAGCTGCCTATTTATTTTTAAAATGTGATGGCTCCAATATCAATACACATGACTAAATAACCTCTATTTTCCTCGCACTTGAACTCCGGGCCACCCCACAGTATTTTGGCCAAGAGCATAGCAGGATTCAATAGAGAATTAGACACTTATCTGAATGCTGAGAACATCCATGCTTGCATTAGACAAGATACCAAAGAGACTGGCTGAGACGTACAAACCCTCATAGGCTTGGAGCATAAGACAACTGTTAACTGACCAGGGGTGGGAAGAAATTTCCTCTGAAGAATCACATACTAGTCACTGTTGGATACAGGATGCAGGCCTGATGTGGATGCAATTCATACGTTCCTAGGACAGAAGTCTCTCAGACAATGATTAAAGCAAGCATCCTGCAGAGCGAGGCTAGGACCAAGCCATCTGTTTCGGGACAGCCGGGACCCCACAGACTCGCACTGCAAAAGAGACGGTACAGTGATTCAGCACTGCTGCAGCTGAGATCACAGAAGTACATGCTTTCAAATCAGCACACGCTTTGTTCGCCAGCTATCTCAGCAAGACGCCTGGCTTCCAACAGCTGGCTCCATACGTGCAGTATGTTATCGGTCAGTATTCCAGATTCCACAGAGCAAGTGTCTCAGCGGGCTCTGCTCTGCTCACAGTTCAAATCCAGAGGCTGGCACAGTTATAATGGTAAATCCAGTCTTGCCAACTCTTGCGATTTTATCCCCAGCCTCGTGTCTGCTGATGCTCTTTGCAAAGTTCCAGCTTCCAGAGCCAGGTGATGATGCGAGAACCTCAACTTCCATTTAAACAGCTTCCATTTCTAGCCCTCATGGCTGAGGAGAAAAGCCAGAAACGTGATCCCCAAAGGCTCCAAAACCAGAAGGGAAATACCCCCAAAGTGAGAAACATCTCATGACTTTCCAGGCACTCTCATGGTTTTGAGGGCCTGACTCATGATTCTGAAACACTTGGGGCGGGCAGTGCTGAAAACTGCCCCCCCCTCCCCACACACAACCTACTGAGCATCTGATGCTGCTTGCCATGATACCTCACTTTCCTTGAGAGCACACCTCAAAACTCACTTCTCCTCTCTAGCCCAGCTTCACCACAGCCTTCACTCCGGACAGTGCCCCCAATTGCCATCTGCTCACTTGAGAACTACACCAAGAAATAGGCAGATGTGACAAGTGCATCATAAGGTCCTTCCCTGTTGTTCCCTGCCAAGCTCTTCAGGCCCTTCCTGTGCAATGTCTAATTTGAGACCCGATCCCTTTAATGACATCAGTGCCGGTGGATCCTGATGCCCCTGCAGAAACCCATCAACTTCAGGGGCCCTTCTGTGCAGCGCTCAGACCTGAGATCATAAGCATCTTGGGGAGGGATCTTCTCTGCAAAATGCCATGCAGTTTTATAGTGCAACAGCAACTCAAAGCAGGGCCAATGCAATCCCTAGCTGTGCATGATGAACGTCAGAGGAGCCGTTCAGCCCCCCTCCTCCAAAAGCAAAACGAAATAAAAACGGTATCATTGCAAGTCTGAGCTCACTGGATTTTTCTTGGGATTTCAAACCTTGCATCCAACAGCCCTTGAGTAAACTCCATGTTTTGTTAGTTGTATGCACAGCACCTAACATAAAGGGGCCCCAGGCTCTGACAGGGGCCACTGCTCGGTGTGATCTGGTATCATAGAAAGTGAGACACTGATTCAGAAAATCACTTAAGCACGAGCGCAAGTTCCATCCTGAATCAGGGTATGTGGCAAGACAGCCTCGCATCACATCTCAGAGCTGCACAGCAAACAACATAAAAACAACAAAGCTCCGTGAGCTAATGCAAAACAGAGCCGGCACAGAGGCCGGGTAACTAGAGGCCGCCAGGGTCACTCTGTTTGTGGTTGTGAGCTGCACAGTTTCAAAGGCAGAGACATGACACCCCAACAGCTTGCTGGGAACGGTGAAGTCCATTCTGCGCAGCTTACACGTGTGACATGAATTGAGCCAATTCACGGGCTTGTTGTTTTCAAGACCAGCACTCCAAAGGTTAGAAGGAGTATGAGATTCTGACAACAAACAGGTTAGAAGCCAAAATACGCTGCCCCAGGGATGCATTTTCTGGGTTATAACACTCCATGAAATCCACTCAGCCGCTCTCCCTTTCCATTGCCCCTACACCTGTCTGCCAGCTAAAAGAACTTGTTTAATTAGAGAAAGAAAACAAAAAAACTCCCCCCCCCCCTCTCTCTCTCTATAGAAAGCCATTGCAAAATTTTGGAGAATTATACAACAATAAACTAAACCATGTCTTTGGACACAGTCCCAGACAGCACATCTGATCACGCAGAGTATTCCCCAGGTTCCCAAGCTCCATCCAATCCTAGCAAGCATAACCCTAGGGATGGGCGTAAGACAACCAATCGAAATCCTATCACAGGGTGAGTTGCCCCGGGCATCCCTCGTGCCCCAACCGACTTTGATGGGCTCCATCCACACAGAGCTCATTGCAGAATCAGGAACAACCCTACCAGCTCCATTCAAGCACCAGCCAACCTGATTCAGCCCAAAATGAGTTCAGTGTCAAAGCCAAAACCCAGAGAAACCGATACGGGGTCCACGGCAATAGTCCAGGAACAACATCCAGTCAACAAAGAAACAGAACAATGTTCATCCCCACAGGGGAGTTTAATTGGCACCAGAAAGAGCCTCCTTAATCAATCAGTCTGGGCAGATAGGACTGGGCCAGGCCTGGCCACAACACAGCAGAGCTGATGCTCTATTCCCATCATGATACTCCAGACTCTCCACCTGCCCAATACCTGAGGGCAAAAACCAAATGGAACCAAAACCAGTGTCTGGCTTGTTTATGCCTTTTATCAGGGGCATCATCTTTGGGGGGGTGTCAGTAAGGCCCTGATCTGGCCACAGCTGCATGTGCCCACCCACTGTGGAGCCCCATTACGCTGCAGAATCAGAGTCTGACTCCAGAGTCCAAAGCAAACTTCATTGACAGGCCGGGTTCTGCACCAGTTACCGCTGGGCTCTTGCCCGCTGCCAGCAGACCTCTCCCTTCCCAACACCTGCTCCAACCTCCTCTCTAGTTCCTGCAAACTCCTGCTGCCGCAGATCCCCCAGGAAGGCCAGGCGAGTGGGAGCCCAGCGAGAGGCTGCCAGCAGAGATCTCACCCACCAGGAAACGCCACGGAGGAATAAAGGATGGGGCACGCCAGTGAATACGCAGGGCCAGCCATCCAGGTGAGGCGCATCTGGAAAAATCCACCGCACCGATTCCATCGCCCAAGCCAGCAGGCTCCTAACACAACCCATCAGGCCAAGGAGCAGCCTGACAAGGTACAAGGCACCCACTGCGCAGGGTACCGATGGGCAGCCTGGCTGGGGGCGCGGAGGGAGGGGGGTCCGAGGAATAAGTCGATAACACAGCGAGAAGCCCGGGAGAAGGAGGGTGGAAGCTACACCCAGGTCTGGCAGCTGAGAGGCCACTAGCCCCGCCAGAGAGATTTAGCAAACCCCGGGCAGAGCCGCAAACCGAGCAGGGCGCCCCGATCGCACGGGGAGGGACGCTGCACGGAGCGGGGGGCAGGAGCCCTGGCTGGGAAGTGACCGGACACACGAGTGGGGGGGTTGCCCAGGCTGGTGCGCCCCCAGCAGGGCCCCGGTTCGGTCCCGCTCCCCGCCGGGCCGGGCCGCCCCCTACCTGCCCACGGTCTGGTTGGCGAGCTGCCGCATGCGGTTGAATTGCTTCTTCATCTCGGCAGCGGGCCGGGGGCCGGAGCGATCCGCGAGCAGCCGGGCGCTTACATGGCTCCCCACGGGAGCGCGGCGGCTCGGGCGCTGCTGCGGCGGCGGCAGCTGTGCAACCTAGGTGTATCGGTTGGCACTGGATGGGCCCCATAGGGGGAACGACTCCCAATTCCGTTACCCCACAGGATACGGCAAGGTTGCTTTGGCACTGCTGCTGTCCCTGATGACCCAACGGACCCATAAGTGTGGCCAGTCTGCCAGGGCCTACAGCTCTCCAGCCGGTCCAGCGCAGCAACGCCCATTACTGGCTCCCCCCAGCCTCCCGAGGCATTCACATTGCCGATCAAACACACAACTCCCTGCAGCCGCGGCCACTCACTCTCCAGGAAGCCGCAGAAGGAAACATGTATGATAAATGAGAAGTTGCTGCTCATTGTTCTCAGCGAACATCGCAGAGCTAATGAAGACGCTGTTTCTAAGACGCTAGGGCTGAGGTTGGCTCCTCTGCTCTGACTGGGTTCTGAATCCAGGCAGCATGAGCGAACGAACCGGTGGCGGAGGTCCTGCGCCCCTCGGTCTCCCTCTCCCTGTTCCAGACTCTGCAGTGACTGAAAGTCCAAGAACGGGACCTGAGCAGGCCAGTGAGGTGGGAGGCTGATTTGTGGTATTCTCGATATCCCTGTCCCAGCAGCCTCAACGCTCTCTGCCGAAGCTGGATGCCGACAGAGGATCACATAAGATAAAGAATGTGCCAGCGGGTCAGAGCCAGAGGTCCAGGGTAGCCCAAGTGATCTCTATCAGCAGTGGCAGTGCAAGTGGCCACGGGGAAACGCATGAACAGGGATCATCAAGCCGATCATCCCTGTGTCAATCTCCAAGCGTCTCGAAACAGACTTGGGGACATCTGATGGTTCAGATCAAATCCGTGCCGTGAGACATTCGCCTGTGTTCGGTAATGCCGAGAACGTTATGACCACAGAGGTGGCAGTGCTGTATGCGCAGCTTGCGCTGCGGAGGTTGGAGTGAGGGTTCTGGTGGCACGGAGAGGTGAGACAGAAGGGGAAGTCAATCAAGCGATCCATCCGGCTGTCGTCCATGTCCAGCTTCTCGGCACAAGAGGCTGGGGACAACATCCCGCCATTTAGCTGGCTAAGAGCATTGATGGACCGTACTCCGCATGAATTTATCTAGTTCTTTTTTAAACCCTGTTATAGTCTTGGCCTTCAACATCCTCTGGCAAGGAGTTCCCACAGAGTGGAGCTGGGCGTTGTGTGAAGAAACACTTTTTGTTTCTTTTAAAACTGCTTGATGTTTGGACTATTGTACTTGTTCCCTCCTCCACTCCGTCTCTTTCCCTGCGATCCCTCTTCTATTCTCTTCTGACCCGCGCCTGCATGGCGTACTCTTTTGTTTCTGCTCATCCATCGTCTTTTCTTCTTCCTGGCCCTGGTTTACTCTGCCGGTATTCATGTTTCCTCTTCTTCGCTTCCCGTGTTTTTCTTGTCTGTGGGTGTTGCCGAGGAACTTCACTTCACATTGGCCTTCCCCGAGGGTTCCGGTTTTGCTGAGTGCCGTCGCCGTGGGTCTGGTTTCTGCCCTCGGGGGTGGCGTCTCAGTCCTTGTGTCCCTTTCCTGCCGGGGTTGTCTTCTCTTGGCTGCGACGGGGGGGCCAGGGTGGTGGCGCTCAGGAGGCCCGGGGCGTCCGCTCCCCCCGGGCCGGGCCGCCTCCTACCGAATGACTCGTCACGGCGTGTGGTTGGCCGAGACTGCCACGCGTGACGGTTACTCTTATTCTTCTGCACAGCGGGCCGGGGGCCGGAGGCGAATCCGCCGAGCAGGGCCGGGCGCTGGTACATGGACTACCCCCCGGGAGGTGGCCGGCTACGGGCGATGCTGCGCGGGGCGGCGTCAGCGAGCGGGCGGAGCGGGACCGGAAGCGGAGTCGGCAGCGTCTCACCGCCTCCATCCCGGCCCCGCGTGCGGCCGCGCTGCGATGCTCCCGGGAGGCGGCGGCAGCTCCCACCCCCCGCTCAGCGCATCCTGCGGCATGGAGCTGGCGCGGCTCCGCGCCCCTCCTGCTCCCACCTTCGCTTCGCCCCTGCAGGCTGCTGGGCGCCTCGCCGGGTGAATGGCGGCTGCTACTGCGGCTGCTCGCCTGGCCTGGCCCGGCTCGGCTCGGCTCGGCTCGGCCCGGGGGCTCTGGGAGATGTAGTTCCTCCCCTACTCGCCGGTGGGTTCGGAGGGTCCCACCCCACCAAGCGGCCGCAAGGGGGCGCGCTGCAAAGAAGGGTAATTAGCAATTACAACGCCTCTCTCTGCATCATGGCAGGGAGGGCCCAAGCCAAGCGCCCAGCAGACTGGGGAAGGGATCCCTGCCCAGCAAAGGGGTCTCCCGCTCCCCCCAGGGCAAGTACTATCCAGCATCCCCGGGAGCCTCTGAAAGCCCTCCAGCTGCATGGGACAGGGACCCAAGGCCCAGAGAGCAGCAGGCTGGGCCTGGGGAATGCTCTGCCCCCAGGCAGTGACACAGCCCAGGGACTCCTGGCTAGCTCTTCACTTTCTCTGTTTGGCCAGTTGGGGAGCAGGAGGGGTTGTGTGCATCCAATTCAAAGGCAAGCCTTTAACGTGTTAAAAGTTGCCGAATTCCCCTTATCTATCTGTGCCCATACATGGCAATCTATTTTATAGACGTGTGGGACTGGAAGGGCCCTCAAGAGGTCATCTAATTCAGTCTTCTGCGCTCAAGGCAGGACTAAATATTATGGAGACCAGCCCTGACAGGTGTTTGTCCAACCTGCTCTCAAAAATCCCCAATGATGGAGATTCCACAACCTCCCTAGGCAATTTATTCCAGTGCTTAACCACCCTGACAGGAAGTTTTTCCTAATCACTTAGAAAAGTTAAAAATCACTTAGAAAAGTTAGATGCCTGCAAGTCACCAGGGCCTGATGAAATGCATTCTAGAATACTCAAGGAGTTAATAGAGGAGGTATCTGAGCCTCTAGCTATTATCTTTGGAAAGCCATGGGAGATGGGAGAGATCAACACGGAAAAGGCAAATATAGTGCCAATCTATAAAAAGGAATAAAAACAACCCAGGAACTCAGACCAGTTAGTTTAAAACTTCTGTGCAGGGAAGATAATGGAGAAGTAATTAAAGAAACCATCTGCAATACCTGAAGGTGTAAGTGATAGGGAATAGTCCAGCAATGGATTTGTAAGAACAAATCGTGTAACAATCTGATACTTCTTTGAATAGGATCACGAGCTTGTGGATAAGGGAGAAGGGTTGGATGTGTATACCTAGTACTTTAAGTAAAGGCATTTGAACGGTCTCACAGTGAATATCCTTAAGATAAACTAGGCAATACAATTTAGCTGGGCTTAAACTTAAGGTGGGTGCATACTGGCTGGGATATAACCGTACTCAAGAGTGGGGTTATTCAATGGTCCAATTGCCAGCTGGAAAGGTATAAAAAGTGGGGTTCCAGGGGTCTGTTTGGGACCGCGGCTATGTCCAATATCTTCATCAACTACTTAGAGTTGGCATAGAAAGTACGCTTATTTAAGTTTGTGGACGATACCAACGAGAGGAATTGCGAATGCTTTTGGAGACAGGGTCAAAATTCAAATGATCTGGACAATTGGAGAAATGGTCTGAGTAAACCGATGAAGTTTCAATAAGACAAATGCAAAGTGCTCACACTTAGGAAGGAATAATCGTTTCACACATACAGATCGGAAGAGACTGTTCTAGGAAGGAGTAAGGCAGAAAGAGATCTAGGGGTCATAGTGGACCAAGCTAAATATGAGTCAACAGTGTGATAGCTGTGCCAAAAAAAGCAACGTGATTCTGGGATGCATACAGTGTGTTGTAAACAAGACACGAGAAGTCATCTTCTTCTGCTCTAATCTGTTGCTGATTAGGCTCAACACTGGAGTTATTGTTCCAGTTCTCTGGGCATGTATTTCAAGAAAGATGTGGAGAAATTGGACGAGGGTCCAGGAGAAGAGCAACAAGAATGACTGAAAGTCTTGAGAACATGACTATGAAGGAAGGCTGACATAGAATTGGGTTTGTTAGTTTGGAAAAGAGAAGAACGAGAGGGGAATGAATAGGCAGTTTCAGGTATCTAAAAGGGTGTCATCAGGAGGAAGGAGAAAACTTGTTCAAGTGCCTTAGCCTCTAATGATAGAAAAGAAGCAATGGCTCAACTGCAGCAAGGGAGATTTGTGAACATTAGGGAAAAAGTTTCCTACTGTCAGGGTAGTTAAACACTGGAATATAATTGCCAAGGGAGGTTGTGGAATCCCACTCTGGAGAATTTAAGAGTTAAGTTAGATAAATGTTATCAGGCATGGTGCTATGACAGTAATGTCGCCATGAGGGCGGGGACTGGACTCGATGACTCTTGAGGTCTCCAGTCCTAGAGTCTTATGAAATCTATTAATCTAGATATCCCAACCTAAACTGCATTTGCACAATTTAAGACATGCTCTCCTTGTCTATTCTCCAGAGACTAAGGAGAATAATTCTTTCTCTCTCTTTATAACACTCTTTTAATGTACCTCGAAAACTTGTATCGATTGTCCGACTCTTGATCTTCTCTCCAGTCCTAAACAAACCAATTTTTTCAACGTTCTCACAGTTCATGTCTTTCTAGACCTTTAATCTTTTGTTGTCTTTCTGGACTTTCTCCAAATTTGCCCGTCTGGCATGTACACCCCAGAATGGACACAAGGACTCTAGCTGAGGACTAATCAATGCAGAGTAGAGCAGAAGTAATTACTTCCATTGTCTTTGCTTACAACACTTTGCTGATTACATCGCAGAATGATGTTTGCTTTTTGCAATAGTGTTACAATGGTCACTCATACGTAGCTTGGATCCAGTAGACCTCCCAGATCCCTTTCACAGTACTCCTTTCTAGGCAGCATCTATGTGCATGATGATTGTTCCTTCCTAAGTGGATTCTTTGCATTTGCCTTATTGAATTTCATCGTTACTCACATTTTCTCAGTAAAACAGTCATTGTGTGGCGGTGGATCAGAGCTCAGAGACACAGCAGAGAGCTTATCTTTGGGCAAGCTGAGAAAAATCACATCAAGCCATGACTCAGGACGGTTGCAGCAGCCAGATTTCCACCAGCAAAAAAATGGTATGAAATGATATGGTATGTTTGTGCAACCCTTCTTCTACAGGGCTGAAGGATGCCCTGAAAACAGCTTAGCACCTCAGGGGACACATGTATGCTTCAATTGAATCTCAGTGCTAGCTTCTCGGATGAGCAGCTGGTGCTCATGGAACAGCTCCCAATGCAGTTCAGACAGGACCCTTGTCGTGCGCACCCTAGGCACACTCTCATGAGGAAGCCTTCTGCTTTGACGCCTCTCGGGTCTGACCTCAGAGCATTCAGCACCCTGTTTATGCCATGAGCTCCCCATAAGTGCGTCCATCTGGATGGGACACTTGAGGGAAGCATTACATGCCCCAAAGGGCCATTGCACCCCAAACTTCGCAGTCAGCCGTGACTTCCCAGCCAGTGTGTAAACAGAAGGGTTTATTGATTTGTCTGGAACACAGTGGTAGAGCAATTTTTAGCAAGCAAGTAGGAACATTCAGTAAAGTCCCATCTGGGGAGACTCCGAGCCTGTGCTCTCCCCTGATTCCAAACCGGAGATGCCCAGCTTCCAGCAGCCACCTCAGTTCTGCCCAGCTGAACCTCCTCTACTCCTCAGGCAACTGGTCATTCGCCTCCACCTTCCTTTGTTTCTCACTCCTCTAAGCTGGCTCTTGCAGAGGATGGGCCCCAGCCATTTTGCCAGAATACAGAGTGTCAAGGCCATCGTCTGGGCCCAGGAACTAGACAGCAGTCACATAACCTGCCTCTAGGGGTCCCTGCAGACAACTAACACCTCGTCCTCCACTAGATCCTTGTGCAACACATAGGGGAACACCGAGCCACACACAGTATTTAATGCAAAAACATTAAGAAATTCCACTTCATCCATAGCTAGTGCTACTGAACAAAGAATCAGGAGACTTGGGTTCTAGTCACAGCTCTGTCACTTGATACTGCTGTATGAACAGGGACGATAACTGTGTTTCCGTTTCCTCAGCTGTGAAAATGAGACCGACTCCTTGGATCTTGGCTGAAAAACATTTTATATGACGGGCTGGTTGTGTTATCTGTGGGAGTCAAAGCACTCCAGCCTCTCATTGAAATCAATGGGAGTTTTAGGTATTCAGCTATTTGTGATGTAGCTATGTGTGCCTTAACATATTAGCATCTGACAGCAGAGCCGAGCCCAACTGAATATGTCTTTTGTTATATTAGACACTTTGAAGAGGTGCAAATTCAATTTTGGAATTGTACATTTTTTTTTTTAATTTTAAATCATCCCAACCACCGAGAGCCCTAGGAAATAGAAACACAATGCAGTGGCTATTTGTTGTCCCCAAATTACTACAATGCCACAGTCTCCACCTACTGGTCAGCAAGTGCTATGATACAGAGGGCTGAGCTAAGGGGTTGAAGGATTCTGATGGCATAAACAAAGATGTGGGCTCATAATCAAACGGGGAAGGTTGCTAAGTGTTAAAAAAAAACTAATAACCCGGCCTGTTTATCTCAATCTGTGGAAATCAGGAGAAAAATATGTTTGCCTGAGGAGAAAAGCAGGAAATCCATGCTCAGGGTCAAGCTCTGTCAAATCAATGCTTGCTGAGTTAGCTGCTGCGGCCTCATGCTGATACTTTTAAGATTTGCAATCTGTTAAAGGGGGGCGTGTGGCTGAATTTAAGACGTAGACCCATTTCATGTAATGAGTTTTCTCTTCTAGGTCGGATTGAGGACACAGGTCAATCAGTGGGGAAGAGGAATTTGAAAAATGGATCTCTTTTCTCCTGACATTGTGTCTGCAAAATTTTTGGAAGTTTATTTTTTCTCCAATAGTTGTTTCGGTTTGAGAATCAGTACCAGGAACCCAGTGTTAAGACATTAACAAACACGGTAGCAGCCGGAGCGCCATAAACCTACAAGAACTAATAACAAACCAGCATCTACGCCTATTAACAGTCCAAGTCTTCCAAGCACCTGAAGGTGAAACAGCTCTGTGTGACTGTTTAATGAAGTTTGGCTGCGGCGTGCTTAGTAGGATAGGATTTTCACGAGCAATCCCTACAATAACTGAGCTGTGGTGTTTTGGCAAAGGAGCAGCTTTTAATCAGCAATTGCTAGGAAAGACCCTGAAATGCAAATAGATATTTTTCAGTGACTTACACTCAGGGAAAGTAGCAGCTGGTAGCAGTGGGGGAAAGCAACATTACAATGAATAAGTACTTATGGGCCTAATTAGCACTGTGTATTGGGACGCAATCCGATTCGACTGAGTGCTCTTGCTCATCAGAGATGTGTTCGGCCCAGAAAACTGATACCAGTAGCCCTTCGTCCAAGTTGCTGTTGCACACAACACTAGACTGTCATACAGTATTTCACAGAAGTAAAAGCTACAGGCGAGGCCACTGATCCCACTCCAGGATCGCTAGATTCGATAGGCCCTATGCCCCCGTGAGAATCGGCACAAGATCTGCATGAAAACAGGGGCCAAGGATAGTGGATCCTGAATAAAAACAAGCTAAGGAATGCAACCAACACGATTTTAATCCCTGTTTTTTTCTCACTGGGAAATATTTATGCAATTTCCCTTTTGGAGGAAACTTTCATACTCGGTTCTCAGCCCGAGAGAGAGAGAGCGTTGTGGTGTTGTTGTAAATCACCAGGACATAACACACTGGGGATATAAAGGTATACTTTGGTTCCATCTTTCATTTATTGTTATTGTTAGCAGAGAGCGCCTACAGGTCCGTTCTGGCTAGTGCTGTACAAAGCAGAGTATAACATCCTGCTCTAAAGCGTTCTACGCAAAGCCTGCAATCCTGCAAAGGCTTAGCAGGTGCTGAACTTTACCACTACTGAAGTCCACGCATGGCGATAAGCTTCGTGGACCTGGGCCTACACAGACATAGCAAAAAGTGAGAGAAGGAAATGGGGACACAGTGGACGCTGTACAGAGGAACTGGCCTGGACTCAAAAGAGCACATCACGGTGAAGAAGAGACTACTGCGTGGCTCTCAATGAAAGGTGTGAGATGGATGGGGAGACCTGTTCCATGGGAGCTGAAATGAGCCGAACAAGCACTGAAAAGCCAATTGGTCGCAGGCAACCACACATGGAAGAATTGCGAGAGGTCAACACAGAGGCTGCTGATTGGATCTGGGTCCCCCAGACCACAGGCTGTAGAATCAGTTGCAAATGAGGCAGCAGCTGATTTCAAGATACACGCAGTATCAACCAGGCACGCAGAAAACAGCTCCCAGCCCCATGGCTGGAGTATGAGAGATTGAATAGAGTTTGTTTTTCTATTGAAACCTTATTCAACTTCCTGTTGCCTGTGCTGGGCATTCCAGCAGCATGTTTGCAAGTGGTCAGCACTGGGCTAGATTCCTCAGTGGAGCTCCAGCTCTCTGTGCGTACGGCAGGCTGATTTAAAGAAACTAGCTCCTGTCCCTTGGAACCGACAGATTTCATGCTACTGCTAAGGGAACCCTAGAGCCCCTGACGCCCCCGGTCAGGCCTCAGCCACCACAGGCTCTGTTTACATTGCGTGCCCATTTATAGGCCCTTTCTGAATAATCACAGCAGCTTCCCTCCACTCTCCCTTAATCTGTGTTCATTTTGGATGTAATTGTTCATATCACACAACCGATAGATTCTTTTGTCTAATGTTCTCTTCATCTGGTGTCATTATATGAGCCTCAGACATTCTATCAGCAGGGAGGGGGCAGGCATCCACACAGTAGTGAGGGCTGAGTTTTGGGGCATTACCCAGACTCCGGATCAGGGGAAGGAGAATGCGACGGTCACAATTCATGTCCAGAAGCTCCTTTGACTCTCATCATCCTTAACGGCACAAACGGCTGCTAACTCTGCTCTCGCGAATGGTATCCTGGCCATCGTTGTAGGATACTGCATGTATATGAGCCAGTTCTTGTCGGATATGCAAGGATTTGTGGAGCCAGTTTCTGTCAGAATACTGCAGTAGTTTTTGCAGAAGGGAGATTAACTAGACTGTTAATGCACACTCCGTGCTGGTTTCAATGGCGCCAAGTGGTCTGTGAGTGTAGCAAGCCTCTGGGACAGCTGCTATACGCATCAACCTCTGCCGTGCCCAATGTCTTAGGCACTTGTGCCATCCATCTGCTGTACCATGCACTATCCCCATACTCTCTATGCCAGCACGTGTACCTGTTCATATTCTCTGATACACCCCTCCACTGTGCTCTCTTCCATACTGCACTGTCTGCTCGTGGGGTCTGGTGAATCGGCACAGAGCAGTGTGTTTGCACCGTGGGGAGTGTGGCTGGTGTAGGAGCCCAGTCTCTGGAGTGGAATGCGGGCGGGTGACTGGGAGTGGTGTACGGGGAGGGTGGAGTTTGTGTGTATCGTATGGAATGCTCTTGCCTAAAATCCCTACTAAAGGCCCATCCCTGTCTGGAGCGGCCATTGACTTCAGCATGAATAGGATCAGTTCAGGCAGCCCTTATCTAGGCCGCCTTGCACTGTGCAGGCGAGCTCTCGGTGTAGGCGTACAGACTCATCCAAAAACATGCCTGGGTGTTTCTATCTTGGACTTCTCCAAATGTTAGTTAGCTAGTTCGTTTCTCTTCCTCTGCCGATGCGGAGAAAGCAGAGTCAGCTAACGAGCCGGCAGCTCTTCCCCCAGCTCTCGCCTGGCGCCTGGTGCCGGCAGATAAGCGAGTCACACGTCAGAGCACGGTTATGTCTCTGGGTCATTTGATACTAGGTATAGCATGGCAAAGGAGGAGTGAGGTTGCTTAGTAGGCCTTGGGGTTATGGATGGAGCAGTACAGTGGTGGCAGAGGCAGACATACGGAAATCTCCATTGCTATATAAGTATGGCCGTGAATAAACCTGTCCTCTCCGAGAAGGCAGTTGTGTTATGCTTTGTTGGGAATTATACTCCGGCAAATGCCTCATTGCAAGAGCCTGCTTGAAATTGAGGGTGTTTAAATTGCAACAGTCAATACTGTTATATCTGGAGAAATGCTGCCCACGGCCCCTGGTGAAGTAAGGCTTTATTGCATGCAGAATTAGAGGTGTCAAGACCTCCTGGCTAAGATGGAGCATCTTTTGCAAGGACACTGTGTATGCATGAGCCCCTGCCCTTAGAGCCTACAAACAAGACAGAAAGGACGGGGAGGAAAGAGAAATAAGTGACTTGCCTAAAGGTACATAAAGATTAATGTAGACCTGGGAGCAGACTTCCAGGTCCAGTTGCCTATGCCCTAACCACTGGCCTAGTGCTGCCGCATCCTTGTAGTACATCCTTTCTGTGTTTCTTTCCCCCTGATGCCAGGGCAGAGACATTCGTAGGAACCAAGAACCCCTGTCATGAAGAGCCATCTGCGGCTTATTCCCAGTGGAGAGTCCAGATGGAGCATCCCATCTTGAGGGCAGCCTGGGTGTCCCAGACAGAGCAAAGAACATCTTGCCAGCCTGTTTAATGATAGCATGAATAAAACAGGATAATATATTAGCAAGTCATAACTTTTCCATGACTCCTAAAACATGACAATACTTCTGTATAAGATTTGTTGGCAATTGTCTAACAGCGCAATATTGATATAATGGATTGTTTCAATCATATAGAGTCCAGGAGCTCAGCAGAGGAGGTCTACACCTGAAACCCTTGGCTCTTCCTCCTCTGCTGGTCTTGCTGGCTGCGCGAAAGTAATCTAGTCAGTTGCTGGGGCTGCAGTGCTTATTAGATACCACTGGGTAAATAGGCCGAGATTTTGCCTGGAAGTCCTTAACAGATCCTGGCATTATGGCTCTGAAAAGAGTGAGGACTTCTAAGGTAAGATCTTGGAGGGTTTTGTTGTACTCTGGGAACGCTAATGATGCAACCAAGGAGTTCTGCATAGGTCACTGCTGTGGCCAATATCTAGCTGCAGAATCAGCCACATCCAGGCTGTCTGCAAGAAGGCCGACCGCTCTGTTTTCACTTTTTTCCATGTAAAGAGAGCTCCTTCTTGGCACCCGTGAGATCATGTCTTCAATTTTGCCGCGACTCTCACATATTCAAATTCAATAGCAGCCCTAGCAGAGCCTGCTTGGTTGCTATGTGAAACTGTAGATCTCCTCGTGCCTGTATGCTAGATTCAAAGCCCATCACTTAATAAATCTTGGGAAGTCTGTGGTCATTCTTGTGGAGAGACACACTGCTACCACACAACCTCATCTGTGGAAAGCGGAGGAGGAGGTTATGAATGGCTAGGGGATCTCACACTCCCTGTGTAACCAACTGGACCTGTTGAGGTTTTTCTGGACACTTTGGGTCAGGCTTAAGACTGGAGTCAGGGTCAGAGGTCTACAGCAAATCGGATGTGTCCTACTCTAGGGCATCAAGTAGGAACATCTTGAAGGAAGAATACCCTCCCTGGAGGAAAATCCCATGGTTTCAGAAGTGGCCATTGCATGGATGATGGTCCCATGACATGGGGCCCAAACTGTTGGAGATCTGTATTTGGGGCCCACAAAGTAGAAATGACCCAAGGAGTAGTGCGGGTGATAGAGAGGGAAGGTAGGATACCACTTCAGACTCCACGAAGAAAGAATTATGAGTGAAGACCTGGTGGATGATCCTCAGTGCTAGTGATCAGTGCTGCAGAGTAGCTCTATGATGAGGCTATCATAGGAGGTTTCCCTAAAAGGACGGCTTGACCCGGAGTGGTTGGGGATGGTTCTCTACTGTAACGGTACCAATGGTAATCAAATTGAACCTTGGGATGCAGGAGACAGTAACAAAAAAGGTCCTAGCTGCTGCACAATTGCCTCCGTAATCAGATAGCACCACAAACGGACTGGGCAGACTGTCTCAGTGCCTCTGGTGCCGGAGTCCGCAGGGCATGCAACGTATCGGGAGCTGATTATATTGGCTGTTGGCAGTGGTTAGCGGGGATGGGGAGCGCTGACGAGATTTGCTCTATCCCACTCTCTCATGCCTGCTCGCCTTCAGTCCCGGAATTGGCTTTTCTCAGTGGGTATTCCTGTGCATCGTCTTGGCACTGGGGATGAGACTGTCAAGACTCACGACTGTGTGGGGAGCATCTGCTGCATCAAAGTGAGGTGCTTGTGCCGAGTTTGAGCACAGATAGAAGCAGTTTTTAGAGCTGCCTCCATGAGAAGACCTTCATCTCGTCTTTCTGGTCCTTCTAGTGCAAGGTTTGAAGTCTCTACAGATCAGGCATGAATCTTCGTATGAAGATTCTCTCCAGCACTTGAGACATCTCGAGGGGGTCATCTCAATGGTATCAAGTTGCTGCAGAGAGTGCAGGGCTTTGAGCAGTGACTGAGGCATGCTCAAGACCAACGTGACCCTCACTAAACTAAGTGTGGAGTGTCCAACAACTAACACACGCTTACTATAATAACTATCACTATTATACAGTTATATAATTCAATTTCAGTGTAGTGGTCTCGCTCCCACTGGGGAGGGGAGGCACTTTGCCTTGCTGTAGTTGGGTGGTAAACTTGGACTCAGGTAATGCTGACAGGGCTGAACGAAAGTAGTCTGTGCCATCTTAAAGAGGCAAAC
>NC_133781.1:10828874-10916459 GCF_003597395.2 Chelonoidis abingdonii
TAACACCATTATAAATGCTGGAGGCAAAGCGGGGTTTGGGGTGGAGGCTGACAGCTCACAACCCCCCCACGTAATAACTTCACGACCCCCTGAGGGGTCCTGACTCTTTTATGCGCACAGTAATGCTAGCAGGATGGACTGATTTAAATAACTGATTTTAATCATGACATAAATCAATTAGTAGGGAACATTAATTCCAATCATCAATTTTAATTTTGGTTTGCATTTGTACTTTTTAGTTATTTTTCCAAAGAAAAGTTGAGTCTCATTCATCGGTAACAATTAAAACATGTTGATTTGCAATTAAATATAGACTTTAAGATATTTAAGAGTAGGTTAGATAAATGTCTATCAGGCATGGTCTAGACAGTATATGGTCCTGCCATGAGGGCAGGGGACTGGACTCGATGACCTCTTGAGGTCCCTTCCAGTCCTAGAGTCTATGAATCTATTAATCTAATATCCAACCTAAACTGCCTTTGCCACAATTTAAGACCATTGCTCCTTGTCCTATTCTCAGAGACTAAGGAGAACAATTTTTCTCCCTCCTCTTTATAACACTCTTTTATGTACTCGAAAACTGTTATCATGTCCCCTCTTGATCTTCTCTCCAGTCTAAACAAACCCAATTTTTTCAACGTTCCCTCACAGGTCATGTTTTCTAGACCTTTAATCTTTTGTTGCTCTTCTCTGGACTTTCTCCAATTTGCCCACGTCTTGGACATGTGACACCCAGAACTGGACACAGGACTCTAGCTGAGGACTAATCAATGCAGAGTAGAGCAGAAGAATTACTTCTCATGTCTTGCTTACAACACTCTTGCTGATACATCCCAGAATGATGTTTGCTTTTTTTGCAATAGTGTTACATGGTTCACTCATACGTAGCTTCGGATCCAGTATGACCCCCAGATCCCTTTCCACAGTACTCCTTTCTAGGCAGTCATATATGTGCATGACTGATTGTTCCTTCCTAAGTGGAGTACTTTGCATTTGCCCTTATTGAATTTCATCCTGCTTACTTCACACCATTTCTCAGTACACAGTCATTGTGTGGCAGGTGATCAGAGCTCAGAGACACCAGCAGAGAGCTTATCTTGGGCAAGCTGCAGAAAATCACCATCAAGCCCATGATCTCAGGACGGTGCAGCCAGCCAGCATTTCCACCAGCAAAAATGGTATGAAATGATGGTATGTTGTGCAACCCTTCTTCTACAGGGCTGTGAAGGATGCCCTGAAAACAGCTTAGCATCCTCAGGGGACACATGTATGCATTTCAACTTGATCCAGTGGCTAGCTGTCTCGGGAGAGCAGGCCTGGTGCTCTGGAACAGCTCCCAATGAAGTTCAGACAGGACCCCTTGTCGTGCGGCACCCCTCAGGGCACACTCTCACTAGGGCAAGCCTTCTTGCCTTTGACGCCTCCTGGGTCTGACCTCAGAGCATTCAGCACCCCTGTTTCATGCCATGAGCTCCCCATAGTGAGTCCATCTGGATGGGACACTTGAGGAAGCATTACATGCCCCAAAGGGCCATGCACCCCAACTTCGCAGTCAGCCGTGACTCCCAGCCAGTGGTGTAAAACAGAAGGGTTTATTAGTTGTCTGGAACACAGTGTAGAGCAGATCTTGTTAGCAAGAAAGTAGGAACATTCAGTAAAGTCCATCTTGGGGAGACCCAGAGCCTTGGGCTCTCCCCCTGAATTCCAAACCTGGAGACTGCCCAGCTTCCAGCAGCCCACCTTCAGTCATGCCCAGCTGAACCTCCTCTATCCAAGGCAAACTGGTCATCTCGCCTCCACCTCTCTCTTTGTTCTCCAACTCCTCTAGCTGGCTCTTGCAGAGGATGGGCCCCAGCCATTAGTTGCCAGAATACAGAGTGTCAGGCCATCGTCTGGGCCCAGGGAACTAGACAGCAGTCACACCTGCCCTCTAGGGGTCACTGCAACAACTACACACCCTTGTCCTACCACCTAGATACTTGTGCAACACATAGGGGAAACCGAGCCACACACAGTATTAATGCAAAACATTAAGAAAATTCCCACTTCATCATGCTAGTGCACTGAACAAAGAATCAGGAGACTTGGGTTCTAGTCACAGCTCTGTCACTTACCTGCTGTATGAACATGGGCCGATAACTGTGTTTCAGTTTCCTCAGCTGTGAAATGAGACCGACCCTCCCTTGGGATCTGTGGCTGAAAAACATTCTATGACGGGCTGGTATTGTTGTTATCTGTGGGAGTCAAAGCACCTGCAGCCTCCATTGAAATCAATGGGAGTTTTAGGTATTCAGCTATTGTGATGTAGGCTATTGTGTGCACTTTAACATATTACAACTGACAGCAGAGCCGAGCCCACTGAATATGTCTTTGTTATATTAGACACTTGAAGAGGTGCAAATCATTTTGAATTTTACATTTTTTTTTTTTAATTTTAAATACATCCCACTCACCCCTAGGAAATCAGAAACACAATGCAGTGGCTATTTTGGTTGTCCCCAAATTACCACAATGCACAGTGCTCCACCTACTGGTCAGCAAGTGCTATGCACAGGGCTGAGCTAAGGGGGTGAAGGATTCTGATGCATAAACAAAGATGCCTGGGCCTCATAACAAACTGGGGAAGGGCTGCTAAATTGTTTAAAAAAAACTAATAAACCCCCGGCCATGTTTATCTCAACTCTGTGGAAATCCAGGAGAAAAATCAATGTTTGCCTGATGGAAAAAGCCAGGAAATTCCATGCTAAGGGTAAAGCTCTGTCCACAACTCATCTTGCTGAGTTAGCTGCTGCTGCCCATCTGATACTTTAACGATCTTGCAATCTGTAGGGGGGCAGTGTGGTGAGTTAAGAATGTAGCAACCCATTTCAGTATGAGTTTTTCCTCTTTCCTAGGTCGGATTTGAGGACACAGTCAGATCTGTGGGGGAAGAGGATTTGGAAAAATGGGATCTGCTTTTCTCCTGACATTTGTCTGCAAAATTTTTATGGAGTTTATTTTTTCTCCAAAATATTTGTTTCCGGTTGGAGAATCAGTACCAGGAACCCAGTGTTTAAGACCATAACAAACCACGGTATGCAGCCGTGCAGCCATAAACACTACCAAGAACAATAACAAACCAGCATCCTCACGCCAATTTACAGTCCCAATCCTTCAAGCACCTGCATGGTGAAACCAGCTCCTGTTGACTGTTTAATGAAGTTCTGGCTGCGGCGTGCTTATAGGATCAGGATTTTCACGAGCAACCCTACAATAACTGAGCTGGTGGTGTTTTGGAAAGGAAGCAGCTTTTATCAGCTATTTGCTAGGAAGACCATGAAACATCGCAAATAGATATTTTCAGTGACTGTAGCACTCAGGGAAAGTAGCAGGCTGGTAGCAGTGGGGAAGGAATAGCATTAACAATGAATAGTACTAATGGGCCTAATTTAGCACTGGTGTATGGGACGCAACCGATTTCGACTGAGTGGCTCTTGCTCATCCCAGAGCTGTGTTCGGCCCAGAAACTGATACCAGTCTAGCACCTTTCGTCCCAAGTTGCTTTGCACACAACACTAGCACTGCATACAGATTTCACAGGAAGTAAAAGCTACAGTCGAGGCCCTGATCCCACTCCAGGATCGGCTAGATTCGAGCCCTATGCCCCCGTGGAGATCCAGCAAGATTCTGCATGAACACAGGGGCCAAGGATAGTGGATCCTGATACAAGACCAAGCCCTAAGGATGCAACTCAACAGCCATTTTAATCCCTTGTTTTTTCTCACTGGGAAATATTTATGCAATTTCCCTTTTGGGAGGAAACTTTCCATACTCGGTCTCAGCCCGAGAGAGAGAGAGAGTGTGTGTGTGTGTGTAAAATCCACCCAGGAAATACACACCTGGGGATATAAATATACTTTGGTTCCATCTTTCCATTATTGTTATTTGTAGCAGAGTAGCGCCTACAGGTCCCGTTCTGCTAGGTGCTGTACAAACGCAGAGTATGAGACAATCCCTGCTCTAAAGCGTTTACAGCCAAAGGCCTCAATCCTGCAAAGCCTTAAGCAGGTGCTGAACTTTACACACTACTGAAGTCAAGCATGTGCATAAGCCTTCGTGGGACCTGGGCCTACACAGACAAAGCAAAAAGTGAGAGAAAGGAAATGGAAACAGTGGAGCTGTACAGAGGAACTGGCCCATGGACATCAAAAGAGCACATCACGGTGGAGAAGAGACTAACTTCGCTGGGGCTCTCAATGAAGGTGTGAGATGGATGGGGAGACCTGTTCCCTGGGAGCTGAAATGAGCCCAACAAGCCACTGAAAAGCCAATTGGCGCCAGGAAAACCACACATGGAAGACTGCGAGAGGTCCAACACAGAGCTGCTGATTGGATCTGGGTCCCAGCTCTACAGGCTGTAGAATCAGTTGCAAATGAAGGCAGCAGCTGATTTCACAAGATACACAGCAGTATCAACCAGGCACCAGAAAACAGCTCCCAGCCCCATGGCCTGGAGTCATGAGAGATTTGATAGAGTTTGTTTTTCTATTGAAACCTTATTCACACTTCCTGTTGCCCCTGTGCCTGGCATTCCCAGCAGCATGTTTGCAGTGGTGCAGGCACTGGGCTAGATCCTCAGTGGAGCTCCAGCTCTCTGTGCGTACCCGGCATGGCTGATTTAAAGAAGACTACGCTCCTGTCCTTGGAACCGACAGATTTCATGCTAATGCTAAAGGGACCCTAGGAGCCCCTGACGCCCCCGGTCCAGCCCCAGCCCCACAGTCTCTGTTACATGCAGTGCCCATTTAAGGCCCTTTCTGAATTAATCAGCAGCTCCCCTGCCACTCTCCCCTGTAATCTGTGTTCATTTTGGATGGGTAATTGTTGCATATCACACAACCGATAGATTCTTTTGTCTAATGTTCTCTTCATCTGGTGTCATTATAGCGCCTCAGACATTTCTATCAGCAGGGAGGGGGGCAGGCATCCACACAGGGTAGGTGAGAGCTGAGTTTGGGGGCATTACCAGACTCCGGATCAGGGGAAGGAGCATGCACGTCACAATTCATGTCCAGAAGGCTCCTTTGACTCTCATCATCCTGTAACGGCACAAACGGCTGCTTACTCTGCTGCTAGCGATGGTATCTGGGCCATCGTTGTAGGATACTGCAGTATTGTGAGCCAGTTCTGTCGGATACTGCAGGATTGTGAGCCAGTTCTGTCAGATACTGCAGTAGTCTTTTCAAGAAGGGAGATACCAGCACATGTTAATGCACACATCCGTGCTGGTTTCAGATGGCGCCAAGTGGTCTGTTTAGTGTAGCAAAGCCCTCTGGGACAGCTGCTATACCATCAACTCTGCCCGTGCCCCACTGCTATATTAGGCACTGTGCCCATCCCATCTGCTGTACCATGCACTATCCCCATCCCCTCTGCTATCCCAGCCACTGTACCTGTTCATCTCTGATACACCCCCTCCACTGTGCTCATCTTCCCATTCCCACTGCACTGCTCTGCTCTGTGGGGTCTGGGTGAATGCGGCACAGAGCAGTGTGTTTGCACCGTGGGGAGTGTGGCTGGGTGTAGGAGCCCAGTCTCTGGAGTGGAATGCGGGAGGGTGACTGGGAGTGTGTACGGGGAGGGGGGCAGTTTGTGTGTATCGTATGGATGCTCCTTGCTCTAAATTCCCTACTAAAGGCCCCATCCTGTCCTGGGAGCGGCCATTGACTTCAGCATGAATAGGATCAGTCAGGCAGCCCTTACCTCAGGCCGCTTGCCAGGCTGTGCAGCGAGCTCTCGGTGTAGGCGTATCAGAACTCATTCCAAAAAACCCTGCCTGGGTGTTTCTATTCTGGATCTTCCCAAATGTTAGTTAGCTAGTTCGTTTCCTCTTCCCCTCTGCCGATGCGGAGAAAGCCAGAGTCAGCAACGAGCCGGCAGCTCTCCCAGCCTCTCCCTGGCGCCTGGTGCAGGCAGATAAGGAGTCACACGTTTCAGAGCCACGGTTATTCTCTTGGGTGCATTTGATACTAGGTATAGCACTGGCAAAGGAGGAGTGAGGGCTTAGATCAGGCCCTGGGGTTATGGATGGAGCAGGTACAGTGTGGCAGAGGCAGAAATACGGAAATCCCTCCATTGCATATAAGTATGCCGTGAATTAAACTCTTCGTCCTCTCCCAGGAAGGCAGTTGTGTTATGCTTGTGGGAACTTATACTCCGGCAAATGCTCATTGCCAATAGCCCTGCTTTGAAATTGAGGGTGTTTTAAATTGCAACATCCAATACTGTTATACTGGAGAATGCTGCCCAGGCCCCGCTGAAAACGGCCTTTATTGCATGCAGAATTAGAGTGTCAAGACCTCCCTGGCTAAGATGGGAGCCATCTTTTGCCAGGCACTGTGTATGCATAGCCCCTGCCCTTAAGAGCTTACAAACCAAACAGACAAGGGACAGGGGAGGAATAGAGAAATGAAGTGACTTGCCAAAGGTCACATAATAGATTAATGTCAGAACTGGGAGCAGACTCCAGGTCCCCAGTGCCATGCCCTAACCACTGGCCTATGCTGCCCACTTGTAGTACATCCTTTCTGTGTTCCTTTCCCCCTGACTGCCAGGGCCAGAGACATTCGTAGGAACCAAGAACCCCTGTCATGAAGAGCTCATCTGCTGCTTATTCCCCACTGGAGAGTCCAGATAGGACATCCTCATCTTGAGGCAGCCTGGGTGTCCCAGACAGAGCAAGAACATCTTGCCAGCCTGTTTTCATGGCCGAGTCCCTAGTAATAAAGCATGGGCTGTAAGCTGTTTGGGTTGGGACCATCTGTACATTCCATTTGTGTACAGCACCTGGCACACTGGAGCCTCAATCCCCGATTGCTACCTCTAGGTGCTATGCTGATACAGAACCCTCATGCTTTCTTGCTGTTTGCAAAAGAGAAAGTGGCAACCAGGCATACGCTATGAAGGGGCATCCGCCACAGCAACAGCAGTCATGAAAACAACACTCTCATTTCTCACCAGGCATCGGCAGGTCTCCAGGCATCGGCAGGACATCATTGGAGGAGACACGAGAAAGCTCTGGCACTAAGTTCTTCCTTTGATCAAAAAGCTTGGCCACTCTTATGATCATCTGGCATCTGTTCCCGTCTCCACAGTGAGTATGACAGGCTGGCTGCATGGACAAGGAATCCAGTTAGACTGACTTCTGTATTGTCTCCTTCCTTTCATTATCCATGGAGCTGCCAGACCATCCTCTCCAGCACACACAGCTGCAGTGTGGGGCACAGGGGCAGGAAATCCACCTGCGAGAGGAGAATCCCAGGCTATGTATGGCATTTATCTGGGCCCCATTCCTGGGTACCTTACCACCACTCACTCTTTAATGCGTTTGTCCTCACCCACCCTGTAAGACAGGGCAGTGCTGTTACCTCCACGGTACAGAGGGGGAACTGAAGCCCAGAGAGACTCAGGCCACATCTACCCCCTGGAGGCTGCGGTGTGGTTCCCAGATCACATAGCCATGCTCACATAAGCTCTCATTTGAGCTAGCGCTTTAAAAGGCCAATGTAGTAATGAGAGTAGGGTGACCAAATGTCCTGATTTTAGGGACAGTCCCGATATTCAGGGCTTTTTTCTCATATAAGTGCCTATTACCCCCCACCTCCATCCCGATTTTTTACACTTGCTATCTGGTCACCCTGAATGGGCTTGGGGCAATGCACATGGGTAAAAGACAACCCCTGCCCCAAAGAGCTGGCAATCTACGTTGGCAAGTGGAAGGGATGCAGCAAATCCTGCAGTGATTGGACACAGGCCTGAAGCTGGGGCTACCCTACTCTTAAGCATGCTAGCTCAGACGAGAGTATGTCTCCACACCCAAGGGCTCACAGTTGACACAGCCTAAGGGACTGACCCCAGGTCTCACACGTCTGTTCCACAACTGGGAATTGAACCTGGTTTGCCCAAGCTCCAGGCTGGGGCACTAATGACCAGCCCAGTTTTCCTTTCCTAGATTGTCCTCCTTAGCCCATCGCTGGAAGAGGCACTTGGGTATCAGAAGCAAATCATGAAAAAGTGACCGCCTGGGTAGCAGCATCAGGAGTAAAGCTTTTCTTTTTTTGGCAAATAGTAAGTTCACTGAGAAATGCTTTGTTGGAGAAACCAAAATTATTTGCAAATTCGACTCCATGGGAAATGTTTGTTAGAAGACATCGAAACAGTTTGTAAACGTTTCCATATTTCATTTTGAAACAATGTTTTGTTGGTAACTTGAGGTAGATTTATTAACTTCCTCCCCCGCAAAGGTGAAAACCACATGAAAACTAAATGAAAAACTGAAAAAAAAGCTCATTTTGGATTGAAAAACACCCTGAAAACAAAATAAAAATAATAATAATAATAAATCATTTGGTTCTGGGTTTTTTTGGTTTTGTTCTGGGCATTTTTTGGATCCCAAACTAATTTTTTTTCCAGTGTTTCATTTTGATGAGAAAAAAAAAAATCAAAAATTCTCAATTTTGGTTCAAAACAGACCAACATTTTTTTTTTCAGATTTTTCGGTTCGGCTCCTAGACTAAAATATCAGATATTCACTCAGCTCCAGAAGCGGCTTTGGTGGTGGTGGTGGTGGGAGGCCTGGATTCAGTTGCACTCCCAGAAATCATGAGCCCAAGGGTGCAAAACCAGGCAAACATACACTCCTCCCTGCCTGAGGCAGAGGGGAGCCCCTGTGAGGGGGACTAGGGAAGGGTGGGAAGCAAACCCACCCTTGACTCACCCTGTAGTGACATCTCCCTCCCATCCCGCAGGATTGGGTCTGGCTCCTGGATCCAGGCACTGACACAGGGCGACTGGGGTCACAGCACCACTCAGCATTGTGATGTAAGAGCTGTTGGGCCAAACCTGAACGGAGCTGCAACCCTCTGTGCCAGGTCTCAACACGCGGTGCTGGGCACAGGACTCGGCCACTGCGAGGGGAAAGCCTCCTACCCCACCTCTGGGGTGTCTCTCCACACCAGGCTGGGAGTAGGGCTGCAGTGCTGGGTCCTGCGGGTGGTGGGTGCCTCTTGGCAGCTCAGTGTCTTGCTCCCATCGAATCAGGAGGCTACATCAGCCCCTGCTCAGCTCTGATCGGGATCTCCAGCTTGGCTGGACTCTCCTGGGTCAGCTCTGGCTCCCATTACTGGGAATCCAGCCAGTTCTGGGTGCAAAGCACGGCTGGAATGTCATTGTGGAAGGAGGCTGCAGGTTATGAGTCACTCCATCCCACGGTACGGTCAGGAAATGGACAATCTTAGTCCGTGCTTGTCCTTGTGCCTCCCATCTGAGGATCTCAATGCATTTCATCAACGTTAGCAAGCTGAGCCTCCCATGCGGCCTGTTGCGAGGTCGGGAAGGATCATTGTCCCCTAGAGCTGGCTGAGAACATTTTTCCAGCAATTTTTTCATTCTTTGATTTTTCTACAACAAAAAAAAAACCACTGAAAACCCAAACAATCTTCCAGTTTTACAGTCTTGTCCCCCTCCCCTCTTTTCCCTTTTCAAGACAGAAAAAAAAGTAATGGGGGGGAGGAAAAACAAAAAAATCAGAACATTCCAACCTTTTTTCACAAAAGCCCATTTCCCACCCAGCTTGAATTGTATTCATTTCACAATGGGGAAACAGAAGCACGCACAGGGCCAAATCCTCAGCTGGTGTAAATCACTGTAGCTCCACTGGCTTCAACAGAGCTATGCTGACTCATATCCCCTGGGATCTCTGGCAGAGCCAGGAATCAAACCCAGATCTCCCATCTCTCACTCATGTGTTTTCCCCTAGCCCAGGGTGTTTCTGGTCACCCGCAGTGGGACTGCCTAGCTCCTGGCCCTATGGAAGTCTGGGTGCACATTTTTACAGACAGTCCAGAGGTGAGTGCCAGGACAATTCAGGGCTTAGCAATCAGACACAGAGCCTTTCAGCTTTAGACTACATCCGTATGTCTGCACCAAAGGCTGGTACAGGCTGACAGCTGGCAGGGGACCTTTCCACAGGGAGAAGGTGGATTTTCTCTCTTCCAGCCTTAGTGAATAATTGTCAACCCCACAAAGGCCACGGCCACAGCCACAGCTACTGCGAACTGGCTTCTCATGGGCAACCTCAGCCGGGACGCCGGTGACTGAATACATCACAGGCTGAGCTGCTTTTCCACCCACAAAGGGATCAGGCTCAAGGCACATTGGTGGGGGGCTGCATTCCAAGAGTGACCGTGAGGGGCCGTGGCAGAGCAGGAGCAGGGCCAGTGCTGGAATAGTGGGGTAGAATGGCAGGGCTGGGCGAGAGCAGGGGAGGGGAACAGCTGGTGCAGGCACAATCTTGCATCTTTCTGCACTGCTCCATTGAAAGGGTCCTGTTGACTTCACCGCGCTTTGCATCAGGTCCTATAACCCACTGCGATCACTGCAATTCATCGGCCCCATGGTCACCCACCAGCATCTGCAAGGAAGAAGGATGTAGATCTGGAGTACAAGGCTGGGGAAAACACAATAATCCCACGTGCAAATGGGATCCCAGGTTAAAAATGTGGCTGGTCTCCGGGTTGTCGCTCTGGCATCGCCACTGGGCTCAGACTACTTCACCCCAGCGAGGGCAGGGCTCTGGGAGGCAAAGGGGGAGAGCGAGAGGGCATGCCACGCCTCTGACTCTGCACAATGGAAACAGGCTTGGAACTGACAGCAGACTGCTTGGCCCTCAGCCTGGGTTTGGGTGGGTAGCTTTACTCCATAGATCACTCAAGGCAGGTGAGGTTACACTGAAATTCGCTCTCCCCTGCAATGAAGCATAAATAGGTGGTGGAGGCTCCCTTCAGTCACTCCTGAGCCAAGAGCCAAAACTGCCTGATCTCTCCCCGCTCCCTTAACACTTTGCTGTAGCACTCCAAGGTAGGCGATACTCAGTGCTTCTTACTGGCTCCCTCTCTCAGAGGCAGGGGTAACAGCATCCACCCAGGCTGTCTTGTACCAAGTGGGGTAGGGGTTTGAATCTTGTTAAAATTAATGGGAAGCTGAGTATTTAAATTCTCTGGGTGACTTTGCAGACCTCAGCTAACAGACATACTCTCCGAGATTTGGCTTGCTTCCAGTAGAAGTATTTTTGCTTCTCCAGGCTTCTCTCACTGCCAGGACATCTGTGTTGTAGCTTTACTTATATTTCCTCCTATCTCCTTGTTCTAGTTTGTCTAAATTCACCATGAAAAACATTTAGATGGAGAACGATGCTACTCTGATGTCAATCAACAAAAAGGAGGGTCTGTCTTAGGACGATACATTTTGTTTTGTGTCAAGGGAACATTTAGAATCTCACCTGTCATCAGCCAAAGCTGTAGAATTCATTTGGTTTCCCCTTGGCGCTAATGGGAACATGCTGAATCTTGTGTTTTTCATTCTGTGGCAAAGGGAGAATTGTGTGCATGTGTAAAACCATCCCAATGCATGTCCTTGGATTCTTTTTAACAATAGGAATCAGGGTGATGGACAATCCTGGTTTACAGTTTCTGGCCATGTTACTCCTTGATGGATCATTGGATAAAGTTAGTAGCTCCCATTGGGAAAGGAAGGTCAATATCTGTGCTGCCAGAGCAAATACTGCCCAGGGAAAGCCAATGGGTGACTCAATAATGAGGTGGAAGAACTAGCTTAGCTGAGTGTTAGTAATGCAATGTAGAGCTTTTCAGCTCAAGTCTGCCGGCTTGAATCCGGCTCAGGTCAGCAATGACCAGAAGCCCGTGTGGTTGGTTGCCTCTGTGAAACACGTTAGTGATCACAGACTATGTCCTAGAAGATACAGATGACTCCACCACCACAGCTGGTACTAACTGGACCCCTTGTTGGCATTCTCCACCCAGCATGTGGTCTCTCTGGGTTGGCGGGCACGTGCAGTGTTGGAGTGGTTAGGAGGAACTGCCTGTTCTGGGGATAAATACAGGACTTATCTCATGGGATACCTCTTCCTAGCCGCTGAATATAATGTGTAATTAAAAAAATAAAATCATAGGACACAGTGGGAAGAACTTGTTCAGTGACAGACTGCATCACCTGCTAGTGAAAACATGTTCTTGTTCGTATCCCAGTGGAGGGTCCCCCATTCCTGCTGGAGCCAGAGGACACCCCTTCCCTTCCTCACGCTATATTCATACTAGTGTGGTTTCAGTGCATGCGCCATGATAGCGCTAAACAAAGGGAGGGGCTAGTAGTCCTGGCATGAAATGGGCACGGTGCCAATTGCCCTGCGTACCCCAGTCCTGCAGCACCCCTACAGTTCCCACACAGGCTCTCTGCTTAGCTGACCTAGCCTGGAGGGTTTTCTGAGCGGCACACCAAAGTAAGGTGGGATCCACCAACCACATTTTCCTTTGGGATCTAACCTGTAGTTGAACGTAGGCTCCCTGCGTGACAGGCTATGGCTATACCCCACTGTGTGGCTACGCTCCTTGTTTGCGCTCTGTGTCACATGCCAGCTGTACTGGAACTCGTGGGGTACACCTCCCGCTAGAGGCCTGGCTGTTTCTGAGCCCGTTGTGCTGACCCATTTGCAATGAGGAGGGGGCTGAGGCAGAGGGCTCAGACTGGGAAACGAGGGAAATCAGCAGCAAAGTGGCCACAGGTTAATGAAGGACTCATCCCTTGTTAGGGAAGCAGCATGGTCTGGTGGGTGAGGCGCAGGCTTCGGTGTCATAAGTCCTGGATGTATTGCTGTGTGTATGTGGGCAAGTTACCATCCCTCTCTGTGCCTCAGTTTCCTGTTGCTCACGTGCTCTCTTTAGGTTGGGAACGCAGCAGACAGGGCATGTCTCTTATTGTGTGTATGCACAGAGCTGCTGCACTCAGCGGGGTCCTGCCAGTGCTACTGCGCATCTCTCACCGCCAAGAACAATGGTTCTGCCCCAAAACAAGGGTGAAAGGAGGAGAAAATGCAGAATCCCACCTCCCCTTTTCTGCAGGGATGGCAATAGCCCCCCCCCCGCCCACCTTCTTTAGGAAACTGCCCGCCCTGCCCACATGCACGGCCTCATTTCCAAGTGTGTTCCTTGCTGCTGTCTGCATAACCAAACCTTCTCGCCCCCTTCCCTGACAATCGCCCTCATCAGAGCAGCAGCTCCTCCTAGGCCTCAGGGTGCTTGCTCCAAGTGAATGGGGCTGTAACATGTGTGTGTGTGATGGGGGGGAGGGGCTTATCCAGCTCTCCAGAAGGAAGGTTAGCAGCTGCAAAGGCAATGCTAGGACCCAAGGAGCCGACATTAAGCTAGTGGCTCTCCCAGAGGTTGATAATTGAGAGAACAGGCTTACTGGCATATGGGCTTTAATCATAATTCCTTGTTTTCAGTCCCCGGAGACAGAGATTAAGCTGAGGTGCAGGGGCCATGGGGGCAGGCATGATCCCCTGTTGGATCTTTCACAGAGACTTGTGGTTAGCCAGCTCTGCTGACATTACACTAGCCTGCAGATTAATGCCAGGGAAAGCGCCTACTTTTTCACTAGCGCACTGTCTGCCGGCATGCCCCACGGCTGTATTTCCCTCCAGGCACAGCTGTGCATGGGACACACTGGCCAGGCAAGCACAGGCAATCAGGGCTGCTTTGCTGTGCTGCAGTGACACTGTCTCCTGCCTGGCTTTGCCATCTGACAGTTTGGAGCCCGCCCATGCAAGAACCAGCCTTTAGACTAGCCTCCCCAGGCTGCTCTGCTCTCTGCCCCCTCACCCGCTCAGCAGGCATCACACGTAAGGCCTGTAATGCCACCACTTGCCCCTCTGTGGGCTGCAAAGGCCAATATATAAAGCTAAGCATGAAACCAGCTGTGGTCAGGGGCAGGTGAATTCTGTGCCCTAAGCACAGGTGGTCTCAGATGGGGGTGCTCAGAGCGGTGTCCCTGCTCCAGTTCTCAGTACAGAAGGGTTAACAGCACGGCCACAGAGAAAGGCCAGGTTGGTGGTTTGGGCGCTAGTGCAGGGCTTGGGAGACCAGTGTTCAGTTCCCTGCTCTGAGGCCAACTCTTTGTGTGACTGGGATGAAAGCACTTAACAGCTCTGTGCCTCTGTTTCCCTTCTGTACTGGGCAGATAGAAGCCTTGCCCTGTCCCCCCCACAAGCCTAAAGGTATTAAAGTTGGGGAGACACTCAGACACCTCGGCAATGGGGGCCAGATGACAACCATAGAGAGGTAGGTATGAGCCCACGCCTGGCGCAGAGAGGGGATGGGCAGGGGAAAAGCTTTAGAGTGCCCTGGCCTTTTGCCAACCCCAGACCTGATTCTCCACTGCTCCCGGCTCCTGCGGGTGTGATACTGTTGAAAGCAGAGGCAAACACCAGGCCTGCAGGGTTGTCCCTTTAAAACTGAGCACCTCCAGGATGACACAGGGAGTCTGGCATCTGTCTGGTAGGCAGGTTCCCACTTCGGGCTTCTTGGCTTCAAACCAGCTCCGCTCAGATAGACGGCTGTACAGACCCCAGCAGGCACGGGCCCTGGATGCGTAAGAAGAAAGCAGCCCTCTCGGCGCTTGCTTGTTTCCATGAGGTCCCCACACAGGGCTGAGGCCGTGTAGGGGATGGATGCCCTACTGCCAAGAGGATACACATATCCCTCCAGGCCCCAGGGCTGCATCCTGCATGGCATCTTTCACCAGCCCTGCATCCACTTGAAAACAGTGTCCAACAGCACGCCTGTCCTGGGCTAGCATAAGAGCCCTTGGGCCACAGCGGGGAGTTCAGGAGCAGACCTGGAGCTTGTTTCGAGCTGGCAGTGAAGGCCTGGGGGCCGGTGTGAGTCTCTGCTCGCTGCACCCCGCAGGCGGCACACGAGCGATGTTTCAGCTGCCCCTGGCTAAAGCCCTGCTCTTGAAGTTGCAACTCAGTCCCAACAGGCAGGCCCCAGCAGCTGCATGGGGGAGCCACCCATTTAGCATAACTTGCACGTTCAGGGCTTCAATCCTCCATTGCCCTTCAGCTTCCCATGACAGTGTCATCGCTTTGGTGGGGCTGCTTGACTGAAGGGTCCCACGTGAATTCATCACACCGACAGTGCTGGAGAAATCAGCGAGTTAAGATGGAGCATGACATGGAGTGTTCCTACGTGCAAGTACTACACACGTTCACCCTCGTATGACCCCATGCAAAACCTTCCCACGGCACCACGAGGCTGGGCTAACACAGCCTGGGCGTTGTCGGAAACAAAGGCCAGCACTGGCTGCCAGAGGACTCAGCTCCTATCTTAATCAGCAGGCAGACGTCTTTCAGTGCCCTGACTTCTTCCTACGGGAGCGTCAATAATTATTTTGGCACTCTGGGCAATAAGGAAGCAAGAAAGCAACGAATTCCAAAACCAGAGAGCTCCTAATCCTGCAGCCAAACCCAGACAACTGGGCAGCTTTCTGCCCCTCTCCTCCTTAGCAGCGCGTGTCTGATGTGCTCACTTCAGTTTAGCTCCTGCTGCTGTAACACAAAAGCCACCCACCTGAAGAGAGCAAAGCCACGCCGTGTGTCTACCTGGCCGAGCAGCGTGGATGGAGACCAGCCCGTTGCAGTGCCCACAGCACAGAACCAGCTGCAATTTAATCAATCACTTTCTTTTCACTGCAGTTTGGTGCCATCTCTGGAGCACCTGGTGGAAGTGGGATAGCTTTGTAGGCCACGCACAGGGGCAACGCTTCAGTCAGAAGGGCCTGCTTCTCCAGGACTCCCCGGCCTTGGGGGACAGCTGGAGGGCAGGGGGCTGAAGTGGTTTTGTGCCCCCTGTTGCTCTGGGGCTGCGCAGGGATCTGCCTGGCCTCTTGGTGGAAGGCAGAGCACGGTCAGCACAGCTATAAACGGACACTCTACCTCTTCCGGGCCAGGGCAGTGGAGAGCAGCCGTAGTGCTGCCAGTTATGTCCCTGATCTGCCACTGGTGTCAGGGACATAGCTGTGCTCCCAGTGCCCTAAACCCTTCCACCCATACGGACACCAGAGCAGCAGGCACCATGGTGGGGGCTGTCGAGAATCCTTGGCCTGGGCCCCCTACAAAGGGCACGTCAACAAAAGGCACCACCAGGTACAGAGCAAAGGTCTGATCTAGCTCTCTGGGATGTCAATGGGAGACTTCCAGGGGAGATGGCTCAGACTCAAAGCCTGGCAATCATGAACAGCTGGAAAGCAAGAGTTTGAATGGACTCCAGCCACAGCGTTCTCTCCAGCAGCCTCCACCCCGCTTCCCCGGTGGCTTTTCCAGAGATGTGATGCCTGTCTTTTAAGATGGGCTAACGCACAGGCTGGGGATTACTAGTCTGGCCTGCCAGGTTCAACAGCTGGCTTGGATCTGGGTTCGGTGTTCCCCTAGCGATGTGCTGGTGACACTCCCAGTCGCAGGGGGAGCAGGGAGGGAGTGTTGGTGGAGTCACGGAGCTGATGGAGGAGATCAACCAATGAAGTCCAGAAGAGCATCCTGCTTGCCTGGAAGGATGGAGTCTGGCACGCAGCACCCTGGGGATGGAAGGAAGTGTGCTGTAGTGGTTAGCGTCAGCTATTCGAAGTCAGGAGCCTGGCTGTGCACTAGGCCCAGGGCAGTGGGAAGCCTTTGCTCTACCCTCTTGGTCCTTTTAAAACAGAGCCACATGTCTAGTAGTTAGAGTAAAGGCCAGCAAGTCTATTTCCTTGGTTTAATTCCTGGCTTTGCCACTGACTGGGAGGTGGGAATCTCCCTATTCCCATCTCTAACCTGAGGATGACAATTCTCACTGTCCTTGCAGTGGGAGCCTGAGGCTTAATTCGTTAATGCCCGTGAAGGGTTAATTCATCCATGCTTGGAAAGGCCTTTCCACCTTCAGCTACAAGGCTGGGGGGTGGAGGGGGGGGGGAAATGCAGGTTCTTTAGTGCTTTAAATTACTTTACAGACATCATTTAATGGAACCTCTCACAGACCCCCTGTGAGGAAGGCCAGGTATTATCAGTCCCACTTCATAGGTGGGGGTAATGAGGTTCAGAGACCTCCCCACGGTCACCCCAAAACAGTACTTGGAACCCAACATCTCTGAACAGCCCCTCCTCTACCCATTAACCCATGCTCCCTCCCTTAAGCTCACTGTATTCTAACTCCTTCTGGCTAGGAGTCTTTAAGCAGGCTCTGATGCACCTTTCCTTCTACTAGCAGCATGAGTCCAAGTGCTATTCCCACTCGCCTTTGGAAATTTGCATATTTTAATGAGTTTTTTAGATGTGATAATTACACATATGAAGAAAGAAAAATTAAGAGAGTCAATAAGCAGGCACTTGAATAATAATTCGATGTGTTTACACAACGTGCAGCTGTATATTCACACAAAGGAGGAGTGGGGAGAGATTTTTCTCTCCACTTGTAGAACCTGGGTGGCTGCCATGAATATTTAATGACTAATTATCCCAGGTGTGGTGAATTGGGAGAGGACTGGAGTGGTGCAGAGAACAATATTCTGCCTTTCCCTAGCCTCTTCCAGGCAGGGCTTTCCAAGTATCAGACACGCGTTAGCTAAGCCTCAGAACACTCTGCTCAGGTTGGTGCCACTTGCCCCCTTTTTTTAAAGAAAAGGGAATTTCCTAGCGTTACAACACAAGACTCTCCCTCTCCAAACATTCATGAGCTGCAGCAGGGAAGCTCTTAGATGTTCGGGATGCCCTTTTTCCAGCTGAGCTGGGCGGTGGGAGCTAGAATGTAACCTTTTATTTAATCTCTGGTAGCAGCTAGAGATCCCACATGAGATCAGGACCCTGTTGGGCTGGGCACTTTATAGAAAAGGCAGAGGAAGAATCATCATCCTCATTTTACAGATGGGACTCTAAGGCAAAAAGTGATCTGGCCAAGATCATCCAGCCAGGATGTGACCCCTGAAACCAACTCTACTGCTTGAGTCACAAGCCCAGCCTCTCTCTCTCTCCCCGCCCCCTCCCTTGGGGACGTCTATACTGCAATTGCAGGGTGTGGCAGCAGTTCACATCCATGTGCCTGAGTTACCTTTAATCTCACTAACTCCGTATCGGAGCGGTGAAGCTGTGATAGCACGAGCTGTACAAGCTCATCCAGAACCATGGGTGATTACTTGGGCTCATTGCTGAGGCTTCGCTGCTCTAGCTAGCTCAGGTGTCTAAAGCAGCTACAATCACCCCCTCCGCCCCCATGGCTGGAGCACTGATGTTCCCTTGGTGGGCCTTGCTCCCAGGACAATTATGGGAGGAGATGCATGCTGCTGCAGCATTAATGAAACAGAGGTGCTACGTGTAGTGAGCCTTGTGAAGGGATAAATGTGCCCGCTGCTAGTGCTCACAGCTGGCTCTTTTTAAGCCACTAGGTAGAATAAACCTGTCTATCCTAGGCAGGGTCAGCCTGATGTCAGACAGCGACAGCAAGAAGAGTCAAAGTAAAAAACAATAAAAAAAAGATATAATCACAGTTTTGAACTTCAGTTAAGGTCTGAGTTGGTGGAGGGGGAGGGAGAAGAATACATTTTAGCTGGTTCTCAGTTTATGCAAGCTAGTTGGGCGATCCCTGTTTACATCTAAGCTGGAATACTGCAGTCTCCAAACAGTTCACTATTTGCCACCACTGCCCTCTATTGGATGAGTCCAGATCTTCAACTGTGTGTCATAGGCCCAATACTAATAAATAAGGGAGAGTTTCTCTCTTAGCTCATGGTGTGATAGAGGCCTAGGCTCATGGGACAAGGGGATTGGAATTCTCTCCCCAGTGTTTCTGTAAAGTTTGAATGGCCATGGTGGACTTGAATTTTCAATGGATAACACCACCACCATTTATTCCCCCAGGGTTCGTTCTTTATTACCATAGCGAGGCCAGTCCTGCAAGGCATACATGCTCCCGGTCCCTCATTCCCAGGGAGGTAGCTCAGTATCTCAGAGGAGATCCTCCACACTTGGCAGGATTGCTATACAGCGCCCGTTTGCTTAGGTGTTGTATTTCTAAAGTGCCTGCCCTCCAGAGAGCTAAGGGCCCAATTCAGCCGCAATGAGCATTAGCCGCGTAATAGCCAGGCATGGGTCCCGCTCCTGTAAATAGAACTGCACAAACGTCCCATTGCTTTTAATAAGCCTCTGTGCAGCATGGAGGTTCAGCACATGTGGATCTATTTTCAAGATCAGGTTCACCACTATGGAGAAAGTATGAAAGTCTAGGAGCGGTCCTCCTCCCAGGGAGCGAGTGCCTTGTCTGCACATTACCTGGGGCTCTTCTTTTCCCTCATGTGATATTTCAAAAATAAAAATCTGAAATTCCCTTCTCAGCAAACTTTGATTAACAACTATAGAAATGTTTTTGACTGCTGAAGGGAAACTGACACATGCTGACATTCCCTGATAAAAATCTTCCCCTTCCAAGGTTTTAATGACCACGGGATTATTGTCAGCATCTGTGGTTGTTTCCCACAACTCTGCCAATCCCCTGCTATTCAGTACAAACAGAAATCCCTTCCTGTTCTCTCTGCATTCTGTCTCCTAAAATTAAGCAGACTTCTGGAAAGACAGAAGCAAACCACTGTAGTAGACACCACCACCGCCACCAAAAGCCCAGATGATATACAGGGAAAATGTATTTTGCAACCTGGTTTTCAAAATCCTGTATAAATTTGCTGCTCATGATAGCGAGGGACTGAGGTCACTGGCTAGAATGAGACACAGGGCCTGATTTTGTTCAGTTACACCAGTGTAAATCTGGGGTAACTCCAGTGGTTCCACACATGGGAACAGCATTTGGAGCATAGCGCAGACTGCTGCTGTCCAAGCTTCCTTCACACAGATTTCCAATGCACATCTATTCTAATCTGCAGAACCCCGCTATCATTATACTCTTGGTGTTTCCTTGTCTCCCCAGCGCTATTAACACACCTTAATCCTTATTAACAGCACCCCCTGCTATTCCACTGCTGTCTTTGCCCACTCGCCAGTGCTGCTAATGCACCCCAATCCTTTCTTGCAGCACTCCTGCTACTCCAGGGCCATTCACCCCCCAACAGTTCTGCTAATGCACCTTTGGTTTGACCTTCAGCTGTGCTATTATTCCAGCCAATACAATAAACTCTACTGAGATGGGAAGAGTACAGTCAAGGATGGGGATTGCAGAGGAGAGAAAAGTTTCTGAGTTTACATAGAGAACAACTGTGCTGATTCACGTGGCAGGCAGATATTCACTGGGACACGATATATCCACCACCACCTGCTCATTCAATCTGCACTTTGGATTGACAGCAGAGATTTGACTCCATTGGCCTGTCTGTGATCTTATCTAGATACACTGGAGAGTAGGGATAGGGTCCAGAGTGACCTAGACAAATTGGAGGACTGGGCCTAAAGAAATCTGATGAGGTTCAACAAGGACAAGCTGGGCACCAATTGGCTAGGCAGCAGTTCTGCAGAAAAGGACCTGGGGGTTACAATGGACGAGAAGCTGGATATGAGTGAGTAACCCCCAAACACATACAAACACACACTACAGACAGTCACTTACCCCAAGGGTGCTGTATTTGCTCCTCCTTCACCTGGAGAACTCCCTTGCAAAACTCCCTGTTAGCAGCCTCTGGTCACTTGCGCACTGCTTTTATAAAGCCCCGGCCTGCCTGACAGCCCCGCCCACTGACTAAGGCTCAGCCAATTAACAGAGGCTTCTAGCTTTCAAACCTTCCTTGGAAGCTCACAGCTTCCAACTGCCAGTCATAGCACCCGGTTCTTCAAACAACCAACCACTCTTCTCTTCTGCAGACTGAATAAGCCCAGTTCCCTCAGCCTCTCTTCATAAGTCATATGCCCCAGCCCCCTAATCATTTTCATTGTCCTCTGCTGGTCTCTCTTAAATTTGTCCACATCCCTTCTGTAGTGTGGGGGACCAAACTGGACACAATACTCCAGGTGTGGCCTCACCAGTGCTGAATAGAAGATATTAGGAATCACAAAAAAGGAGATAGAGAATAAGAAGGAGAATTTATATAAGGGCAATAATATATCGATGGTACGCCCACATCTTGAATACTGCGTACAGATGTGGTCTTATCTCACAAAAGATATACTGGCACTAAAAATGGTTCAGAGAAGGGCAAATAAAATGATTAGGGGTTTGGAATGGGTCCCATATGAGGGGAGATTAAAGAGGCTAGGACTCTTCAGCTTGGAAAAGAGGAGACTAAGGGGGGATATGATAGAGGTATATACAATCATGAGTGATGTGGAGAAAGTAGATAAGGAAAAGTTATTTACTTATTCCCATAATACAAGAACTAGGGGTCACCAAATGAAATTAATAGGCAGCAGGTTTAAAACAAATAAAAGGAAGTTCTTCACACAGCGCACAGTCAATTTGTGGAACTCTTTACGTGAGGAGGTTGTGAAGGCTGGGACTATAACAGGGTTTAAAAGAGAACTGGATAAATTCATGGAGGTTAAGTCCATTAATGGCTATTAGCCAGGATGGGGTAAGGAATGGTGTCCCTAGACTCTCTCAGAGGGCGGAGATGGATGGCAGGAGAGAGATCACTTGCTCATTACCTGTTAGGTTCACTCCCTCTGGGGCATCTGGCATTGGCCACTGTCAGTAGACAGGATACTGAGCTAGCTGGACCTTTGGTCTGACCCAGTATGGCTGTTCTTATGTTTTTAAGTCACTTCACCTCCCTGTACCTCAGTTTCCCAATTTGTAAAGCAGGGATAACATGAAGTGCTTTGAGATCTACTGATAAGAGTTAGGTATTATCAAACTGGGACATGGGCCTTGCTGTGTCCCTGCTTTTTCCTTCCCCATTCAGGAGAGTGAAGATGGTCTGGGAACAGGGAGACCCTTAGTTCCGCCTTGCCCTTCAGTGGCCACTGCAGCAGAACCAGCGCACAGGGGATGGGGGTACTGATTTGCTGCTGCAGGCCAGTGATAAATTATCTCCCCCTTCGAGTAAAGTGGAAGCAGGGAGAGAATGGATGTTCCCAGGGTGGATAAGTTATGCACTGTCCCTTGCCTGGGGCTCTGTCCTAGAGACACAGTCTAGCTCCAAATAATCACAGAGTGGATAAGGACTGCCAAAGGCAAAAAGAAACATGGACATTCTGGGAGAATTTGCCACCAGATTTTCAAAAGCAGCCACTGACTTTTGGTGTCTCAGCTCTGGGAGGTGAATGGGGTGGTCCAGGGCACAAAAATGGAGGCATTCAAAGTCAGAAGCCACTTTGGAAAGCCTGGCTGCAAATATTTACTGAAGTTTGGAACATGGTTTCTAAGAACTCTCCCGTTGTGCACCAGCTGCAGGCACACTGGCCTCATTGCAGCTGCAGTGTCACACAGGGAGGCACACACCGAGCGCTCGTCCTTTCATTCGCATCCATTGCCCCCCTCCTCCTCATCTAAATTAAAAGCCACTCAAGGCACATGATCAGGACCGGCGCCAGAGTTTCTCGCGCCCTAGGTGCACGGCCATTTCGCCACCCTCCGCGCTGATCCTGCGGCTCCAGTGGAGCTGCCGCAGTCATTCCTGTGGAGGGTCCGTTGGTCCGTGGCTCTGGTGGAGCTGCCGCAGGCATGCCTGTGGGCGGTCCACTGGAGCCATGCAAGCAGCCGACCGTTTGCAGGCATGACTGCGGCAGCTCCACCGGAGCCGCCTGCCGCCCCCCCGGCAAAATGCCGCCCCCTTGAATAATCCTGGCGCCCTAGGCGATTGCCTAGGCTGCCTAAATGCAAGCGCCGGCCCTGCACATGATTGCTCTTTGCATATGGAAACAACATGCAATTGCCATGTTCCTCCCCCATAAACTACAGATGGGGGCTGAAGGCAGATGGACCGATTCCCAGGCAAAATATTAACATGAATTAAAGATCACCAAATGCTAATACTAGCTATGATCACAGCCAGCCTCCAAGCCGGATGATTCATCCAAGAGCTGCTGTCAGTGAAGCAGCCAAGCAGCGAGCGAAGGACCATGCCTCCACTCTCTGGGACGGAAAGGACCCTGGCTATTGATAATAAAAATTAAATCCACCAAGATCCACATATACAAGTTAACAGACTCAAGTACCACCGCCGGCTAGTGGGCAAAAAGTACATCTTCACTGCAACGTTAACTCAGGCTCTCACCTGGGAATTGCTCCAGCCCCTCTCTGTCCACACAAAAAATCCTCTCACCAGAGGTTAGTGGTACTTTCATCCCAGGCTAACTGACCAGGCAGGGAGTAGGTTACAACCTGGGTACTACTTTCACTCAAGTCACGTCTACACTTATGGCTTCAGTGCTGATGCTCCTCCAATGACTTCTCACAACTCCCCTCCCCATGAGCCCAGGACAGACAAATTCTCCCACAGTTCAGTGGGAAAGAATCAGAGCAGCTCAGCTCATTGCAATACTAAGAACATGGGATGTGCCTCCAGAAGTCTTGGCAACTCAGAGGGGAGCACAGCACCGATCCCTCAGGTAGGGCTTTTGCGTATGGCTACTGTCACCCAGGATGGGCTACCTCTGGTGCCAACACCTACACTAGCTCTGCAGTGAGGCTATACCTCCAGTACTGCTGTACTGAGCCCAACAAGTGCTTCATTAAAGCAAATCCCTGAAGCATAAAGGGGTTACCAGCACTGGAGGCCAGGATTAGAATTCAAAACAACCTGGACAAATTGGTCTGAAATCAACAAGATGAAATTCAGTGATAAGTGCAAAGTATTTCACTTAGGAAGGGAAAAAAAAAAAATCAAATGCACAACTACAAAATGGGGAATAACTGACTGGGTGTTAGTGCTGTGGAAAAGGACCTGCAGGTTAGAGTGGATCACAGATTGAATGTGAGTCAACAGTGTGACGCGGTTGCAAAAAAGGCTAATGTTCTGGGGTGTTGTATGTAAGGCACAGAGATAATTGTTCTGCTGTACTCAGCACCGGTGAGGCCACAGCTGGAGTCCTGTTGCCAGCTCTGGGCGCCACACTTCAGGAAAGATGTGGACAAACTGGAGAGAGTCCAGAGGACAGTGACTACAATGATAAAGGTTTAGAAAACCTGACTTATGAGGAAAGGTTAAAAAAACCTGGGCGTTTAGTCTCAAGAAAAGATGACTGAGAGGGGACCTTAGAACAATCTTCAAATATGTTACGTGCTATTGCAAAGAGGACCGATCAATTGTTCTTCATGTCCACTAAAGTTAGGACAAGAAATGTGCAGTAAGGGAGGTTTAGGTTAGATATTGAGAAAAGCTTTCTAAATAAAGGGGTAGTTAAGCTCTAGAACAGGCTGGCAAGGGAGGTTGTGGAGTCCCTGTCACTGGAAGTCTTTAAGAACAGGTTGGACAAACACCTGTCAGGGATTGACTAGGTTTGCTGGGTCCTGCCTTGGTACAAGGGTTGGACTTGATGACCTCTTGAGGTCCCTTCCAGCCCTACAGTGCTATGATTCTATCATCACAGGAAGGCATCCAGTCTTGGTACTATTTCCAGCCTAAGCAAGTATTCGACCCGAACACATTGCATACGTGAAATAACGATCATACATCTATACCAACAAGCCACTCCTATTCAATACTTCTACCTGAAGGTTAAATCCCACTGCCCACCAATAATCTATGTAGGGTCACTGTGTAAAATGTCTTCAGGAGGCTGAGTGACGACGGAATCCACACACGGCTTAATGGGACTAAACTACTGAGAGCTGGGGGATAGATGGAAAAAACGCATGGACGTAGGAGAGAGGAGATGGTGCTTCAGAGTCATCCCCTCAACAGATGACATTAGAAAGTCTGGTAGCGTGGACCAGATAGATTTGCATTCTTGAAGGGGTCCAAAAAAAAAAAAAAAAAAGTCTGAACATTTTTCAGCCAAAACTGATTTTCCCACACATTGGTTAATATTTGCCAGGTTTTTGAGAAAAAGTTTTTTAAAAAAATGGGTTCTGGTAAAACAAACAAACAAAAAACAGCCCTGCGCTGTCACTTTCTGCTGTCACCTGCCACTGTGACCTCTGTGAGTTGGTCTCTTGAGATTCCACCCAGCTCTCAGTGATTTCAGCTGAGCTCTCAGTAGGGGGAATCTCACTGCTAGTGCAGACTGGGCCGTCTCTTCCACAGAAACACTGTCCCACAGCAGGTGTGAGCACTTAGACCCAATTATCAGTGATTTCAGCTGTAGTGATCACTTAACAAAACAAAAACACTCTATGGAGACTAATCAGCTCTGTCTTTAAACAGTAGAGAGGGGCAGGTCAAATAGTACTTGTGATTCAGGCAGACCCTCAAGCAAAACACCTGTCCCCACCCTATCTCTTGATGCCCTCAATCAGCATAGGCTAAGTACAGTTGGTTTCTCTTCAGATCGTATAAATCTTTCGCCTTTACTCATACAATAAGAACAACATTTCATTACCCACCCCTGGATTCAAGTGATTTGTAACCCAACCCCTGCCAAAATCTATCACTTGGGCAAAAACAGCTCTGTTTGCTGGATACCTACGTAGATTCAGTGTGAATGTAAATGCAATCTGCTCCTGAAGCCTTTCCCCCCAGCTCATCACTAGCTGCCAGGGAGAGCTCATTTAGACTTTGCTTTCAAAACATCATTTGAAATTATTAGGTTGGCCAACATCACCGAAATGAATCCACTGACGTAGTTATAAAAACAACAGCTGTATAAGGAAGCTAGTCTATGTTCATACTTTTCAAATCTATTATACTTTATAACACACACTTTAAAAGCATATAAAGTGTATGAATGTTTCAATTTCAATTCAAATGTCCAAACAATCACTAAATTGGCAACACTGCATGTAACTAGTTCACAAAACTGGGGTGGGGGGAGATGTTGGGGAAATTTGGGGGGGGGGGAAGGGTTTAGGGAAATCCCTGAGTCAGAAGCCTAAAATATTTGCAGAGCCAGCATGAAGCAATGGAAGCAGCCACAAGCATGGCTGAGAGCTCTTTGCGTTCAACCACCAGGGTGACTTGACAGTGGAATTCATGGTCTGCTATGGTCCAGTTTTCACTTTCTGAGCCATGTTGACATAATCAGTTACCCGCCTGTGGCATGCAGTTACAGCAAGGCATGTGTCTTTGCCAGGGTGGCCAAATTATGGCTCGCGAGCCACATATGGCTCTTTTACTGTTAAAGTGAGGCTTGCGGAGCCCCTCATAGACACCTCCCTCCTCTCTCCACCTACCAGACTGGGAGAGGAGCTCAGGACCTTTGCCTTGCAGTGGGGTAGGGGCTCCTGCCCAGTGGGGAGGGGGGTCTCGGGGCTTCAGCCCTGCTGGGGCTTGGGTGCAGGAGTGGGGCAGGAGCCCTGAGCCTGGCAGGTGCACCCCAGCTCTTGAAGTTCTGAAGATTGTTGTATGCAGCTCGGAGGGTCAGTGAGTTTGGCCACGCCTGGTCTATGCCATGCCAAGAGTCATGCCGGCTTCCACCAGCTGAGGATCTGGCTGGTACAAACTGAACCTGGTTGCATTTTTTTAAATGAATCAAAACATGGGGCCTGAATCTCCTCTCACTACCACTGGAGCAAAACAAGACTAGCTCCCCTGAAGTCAAAGGTTCCATCGGTGTGAAGTTGCTGGAAGTGAGAGGAGGATCGGGCCCACGATAGGCAGCTGTTACCCAATCCTTGTAAACGCTGGAAAATATGGGTCCATTTGGAATCAGTAGCTGTAGTTGTAGTGTAGCCGCCCTGCAATGACAATTTTCTAGCTGCGTGACCGTACTAGATCCATGGGGCAACAAGTACTAAAGATATTAATATTCTTATTCTGAAGCCTGAAATTAAAGCAGGGATCATACATACCCTGAGCCATGTAGTTGACACTCCAGGCAGAGTTATAATTACAGATATCCCAAAGTATATCTACTGCGTAATTACACCGCAACTCCAGTGCAACCACACCCATTGTACTATAAAGAAGAACATCTAATCTCAAGGTCTTTCTGGTTAACTGGACAAAAGTCATTTAACTAGCAGGAGCATTGGTGGTGATGTTATTCCCTTCCTGTGTCTGGGGCAGAGAGAGTAGTGGGGGCAAAAGGTGACAGTCTCCCTGTACTCTGGGGCAGCCAAGGCCTTGCCTGCTTGTCTGCCTGGCCCCTGATGTAAATTAGAGCAGCCTCAGGACTACTCTGATTTTGGGCTTGTCTGCAAGAGAAAGTTGCACCAGTATAACATAAGGTGTTGACTGTGTTGGTTTAAGTCAGTGACAAAGACTGAGTGGAAATTTATTTTGGTATAAGAGTGGCTTATTTTGGTTTAGCTTAAGTCCGTTAGGAATAGGTTTAAAATAAACCGGAATATGTCAGGCTCCTATTGAAACATGCCTTTGCCACAGATCTCACTATATTGGTTTAAAAGCTGATTTAAGTTATCCTAGTGTAGCTCTCTTCTGTTGAAGAACCTTACACTCTGACGACGGGCCTGCGAAACAGACAACAGCCAGGCCAGAGCACACGCTGCCCATGCCCCCGATCTGCTTCCTATAGCCATGGCTGGGGGGCAAGGCCAGTGCAGAGCACTTAGGTGAACTCTACAGGCCCCTATCCGGGGAGGCATTCTCTTCCACTTTAAGGCCCATTGACACTGCCAAATCAGCCTGAACTGGCCTCAGCATAACCAAGAATCAGGCACATTGTCAATTATGTGCTGGAACCTCCATGTGTCAGGACAGACAAGACCCCTGTGCAGTAGGCGCTCAGAAGGGAGGGCTGGGGAGCATTGCATCCTGGGCTGGGGAGCATTCTATTTCTGACCCTGAAGGCAGAGAGGTGAATAGGGCCCACATTCCCTGCTGAAGGGAAAGGAGCTTCCAGCGGATGGACAGACACCCTATTTTCCTTTTCCTCCTCAGAGGCATCATCCCAGGTATGTGGCCCTCGGGGGATGGTTCTTTACCAGAAACACTTCTCAGAAACAGAAAGGGAAACTCCATGGCCTCCCCTCAAGCTCCTGCAGACCCCAGGAAAGAGCCAGAGAACCCTACTGCCTTTGAGAAGTACATCCAGTCCTGCCTGGGTGAGCTCGGGGGGGCAGCACCCTGTTCATGGTGGTGGCACATCTCTCCGTGATCACCTGCCCCTTGGATTAGGACTGGCTCATGGATTGTCACTGGGGACTTTGATAGCAGTTTTGGGGAAAATAAGATAAGGGGCACGTAAGGGCTTGTCCCTTCTTCTGCTCACAGGGCTGGAGCTTAGATACAGTGGTAGTGGGTGCATGATACATGGGCACTTCAGGTGCTCTCCTAGGCCCTGGCCCTGCAGAGACTCAGCCTCCAGCTCACGAGAGATAAACAAGTGCAGAACATGAAGCACAGCCTAAGCGTTTGTAGGATCGTGGCCTTAGCTGGTACTGGAGATCAGCGCTGAGCTCTCCTACCCCACGGCTCTAGCCTGTCAGCCACAAGGCAAGGCCGCATGGTTTGCCACCTCTTGCGCCTAGCAGGCTGTAACCTAGTACATCACACTGTGACATTAGAGGGGAATAGCGCTGGGGGGGAGGGGAAGGATTATTACTTTGGAGGGTGGCGGGGGGGTCTTTCCCGAGCCTTGGCTCACAAGCCACAAAAGGAATTGGTGGGAGGAGACTAGAACATTGCCTCCTTTGGGGGATTTGTGTGTGTGCAGTGACTCAGGCTATTTCTACTGCCCTATTGGATAATGGGGTCTGAGTATAGGGTCAGAGCCAGCAGCACTCCGCTGAGCTCAGCTTGCATCAGCTGAGGATCTGGCCCAGGGATCCGCAGGGATCAGTTTGACACCACCAAGATGTTTGGAGAGGCAGGAGCCTACCTGGAGCCCCAGGCATGACGGGAGCTCGGTAGCACAGGACAGTGGAGCTTTTCCAAGCGTTGCTTGGATGCTGTCTGATGCAGAGGAACCAGTAACATGACATCACGGCAGGGCAGGCACCAAACAGACCCTCGCTCATGGAAGCCTGCGTGCATTGAGGAAGGCAGTGTTAGAACAGCCATTTATGTGGGGGACAGAGCGTGTGGCTCTTCAGTGTAATCAGCAGAGGGAGCTGTGAGTCGTGACGTGTTGGGTCACAGAGAACCCCTTGGGACTGCCACCTGATATGCTGAGACTACCTCTGAGCCTGTTTTCCCTGCCAGCTTAGGACTCCAGAACCCGGCCTTGTTGAGCCAGATATGCTAGCCTGCTGCAACACAGACCCAGGTCTGGGCCACGTCTCCCAAAGCTGCAGACTTAACTGAAAACCCCTCAGCAAGTGTTCCTGTCTCCAGCACCCAGTTCCCAATGGGATCCAAACCCCAAATAAACCTGTTTTACTCTCTATAAAGCTTATACAGGGTAAACTCAAATGGTCCGCCCTCTATAAAATTGATAGAGAGAGATGCACAGCTGTTTGCTCCTCCAAGTATTAATCGCTTACTCTGTGTTAATTAATAAACAAAAAGTATAAAAAGTAGGATTCAAGTGGTTTCAAGTAATAACAGACAGAACAAAGTAAGTTACCAAGCAAAATAAAACAAAACACACGTAGATCTAAACCTAATACATTAAGAAACCAAATTCAGGTAAATCTTACCCTCAGAGATGTTCTGATAAGCTTCTTTCACAGACTAGACTCCTTTCTAATCTTGGCCCAATCCTGTCCCCTAGTACAGATTTTGTTAGGCATCTTAGGTGAAAAGCAGGGGATTTCACATGACTGGAACCTCCTTTGTTCTGCTGCACTCCCTTTTATAGCTTTGGCACAGGGCAGGAATCTTGCGTCTCTCTAGGTCCCCACCCCTCCTCCTACATGGAAAAGAACCAGGTTTAAGATGAATTCTAGTACCAGGTGACATGGTCATACATCTTGTGAGACTCCAAGCCTTCATTCTTCCTGGCCTGACTTACAGGAAGGCTTGGAAGTAATCACAGCCACCTACAGTCAATTGTCCTGGTTAACGGGAGCCATCAAGATTCCAAACCACCATTAATGGCCCACACTTTGCATAATTACAATGGACTTCAGAGTTCTATTTCATATTTCTAGTTTCAGATACAAGAATGATACATTCATATAAATAGGATGAACACACTCCATAAATTATAAGCTTTGTAATGATACCTTACAAGAGACCTTTTGCATGAAGCATATTCCAGTTATATTATATTCACACTCATTAGCATATTTTCATAAAATCATATGGAGTGCAATGTCACAGGGCCATCATGCCAACCTCACTTCTCCCTGATGCTCAGCAGTTTCCCTTCCAGGTTGCAGGGTGCGAGTGGATCTGGCAGAGGTGAAAGGGACCAGGCTCACTGCCCTGCCAGAACCTATCCTCCACGTACATGACAGTGCCAGACTGACGTTACTACTGGCCTTGTTTCAGTTCCAGGAGGCTTGCCTCCAAGAACAGAGCTCAGTCTCTCTCCGAGCTGTGGTCTGTCTGTTGGGATGGCAGCAAGGGGGCAATCAGCGCCAGTTGCACGCCGCCCCGTTTTCCATGGAGAGCTACGAGGATACCCGCTGACACAGGCTCACACCCCAAGATTCTCGTTGACATCGGTGGAGTTTGAATCAGACCCTAGACACAACCAAACAGTGAGCAACTTCGCATTGCTCCTGTCCTGGGTTGGAGAGAGACTTAAAGGAAAGGGCTTCACTCTACAGTCAGGAGTGACCCCAGCCATTTTGTTACACCCCCAGCGGGGAGAGAAAACAAAACAAAACAAAACACAGGGCCAACCAAAAACAGCCAGCCAATCAGAGCTGAGGAAGAGAGACCCTGAGCACCACAGCGCCCCCTAGAGGTTGGTGCCCAGGGTGACCACCCCTAGGACTGACCCTGTCCTTAATATAATTCCTTGGTGTACAGCAGTATCGAGTCTCTGTGTATAATGACCATTCAAACCAAACAAGTCCTGGTTTCTCCCAGATCTAGGCTGCACAGCTGCCCAGGACCTGCGGCAGGACCCAGTAAGGTCCTTTCCTCTCTGTTCCCAGGTACACAACTGACTCCTTTCCTTTTGCAGGGGAGGCTATTTCAACCCAGCTGTTACCCTGTCTGCATTTGCTGTAGGAGCCTTTTCTCCTACTCCCCTGCTGGCTTTGCCAGCTGTCAGGAGGAATACAGGGAGCCCTTTTGGCCAGGGTATGTGGAAAACCCCCAAATACCCCTAGCATGGGTGCATATATGACACACACAGCAGTTAGCTGGAGGCTTACGCTGATCACCACAGACTTGGTGCCTGCACCTGTTGCATAGGGTGGAGGAGATCCAGGCATGGGAGACCCTCACCCCAAATTAGGAATGCACGGGAGTTATTGAAACAAAACTGCTTGAAATACTCATGCACTTGAGAGGCAGCTTCAGTTCTCCAACACCAGGGTGAGAGGGCCAGGTAAGTACCTAGATATGAGCTACAAGACCAGCTCACCAAGCACTGCACCAAACAGCAGCAGCAGCACTTCCCTCCCTTTTTTTTTTATTTAAACAGAAAGAGGCCTCTAGAAATCCAACAGCTCCTTTCCAGGCCTCCTTGGAGGAACCTACCTTCTCCCTGAGCGGCTTGTTGGCATTTCATCTAAGCAGCAAGTGGCCAGCAGGCTATCACTTGATCCCTGGCCTCAGACCCAGCACCTGGGAGGAGTTAATTAGTCACAGGTGGGGCTAACCCACCTGCCTTAAAGTTACACTACATTGTGGGACAGCATCAATGACAAGGTCCAGCCCAGTCCAATTTGGGAGCTCTCCCCAAATCCATAGGAAAAAATGATGGAGCTCACTTAAACTTGGGCCAAACAGTCATAATAAATCCTATATTCGATTATTTTTGCCTCATTATCTGTTTGCAAATTCTCCATGAACACACTGGGGGTTTCTCCAATTTATTCCTCATTTGAAATGACTCTCCAGTTAAATTCTTCTAATAATTCATGGTCTCGAGATAATTTGCAAACAGTATTTGAAACATGACGTGTATTAATTTGTGAGGGACATAGGTAGTGATTTAGAGACAGAGCTAGGGAGCTCGGAGATACTTCACTGAATGAATGATCTTTGGCCCTTGGGGAGAATGTTACTGTAATTCTGCAGGAAAAGCCACTCTGTAGTTTGATATACAAAGATATTTAGGCTCCTAACTTCTACTGAAATCCATGGAGATTTAGAGCCTAAATACTTTTGTGGATCTGGGGCTATATCCATTCATGGATTTTATTACAAGTTAATAAAAATCAAACTTGATCTCAACTAAACTCCTCACTAAAGCTAACGACTATAACCTTTACTAGCCTCCTTAAGCATTAAGCAACACAGTCACAAATCAAAATTACAACTGGAATAGAGTTAACAACTCAACAAGTTGACAATAATATGGAATGAAGTCGACAGCTGACCAAATCAGTGGATGACAGAACTTTCCAAATGCATGCTTGCAAACTGGACACCAGGGGGCAGAGAAATAAACTTCAGTTGCTTCAACGTCCTGCTGGCAAGTTAATTGTGGTCGCGTTAACCTGAGAATTTGCTGAGATGTGTTTGCTTTGCTTTTTGTTTCCAGCCCCATGAGGAAGGGGAGCAGGATTAAGGATTTGTTATAGCGATAGGTCCTTGCTTGCAGGCTGCATTGCCCATATTCAGCTGCCTTTTCCATAACACTAAGGATCAGCTGTCCCTAACAGGGCATAGCACTGACCTCCAGTGTGCCAGATCCTGTCTCCCCTATGTGGCCCTGGCATCTGCCAGACATGGCAGGACTAGGCCTTCTTTTGGGGACTACATCCCTCTTCTAATCAGCTGAATGAGGCAATCAAGTCCTTCCAATGCCCCAGCCAGCAAAGCTGAGGCTCCCCCAGCTCCGGCCAGCCTCTGGAGCAAAAGGCTAAGATGGTCAATCAAAGGGAGCTCCCGGAAAAGGCTAAGCTGAGCCTAGTAGGGTGAGCCTTGTACCATCTCTTTTTTCCAGGGTCCAACTAGGGGAGCAGAGTGTGATGGTGGAGGACGTTTTCTCCAATCAGTCTGGAGAGGGCTGCACAGTGCAGGAAGGCAGCACGGTGGTCATAGAGTCAGCACAGAACTGACGCTCTCGTCTCTCCTTATTATCCAGATGGGAGCCCTGGCTAGGGTGACCAGATGTCCCGATTTTATAGGGACAGTCCTGATTTTTGGGTCTTTTTCTTATATAGGCTCCTATTACTCCCCACCCCCGTCCCGATTTGTCACATTTGCTGTCTGGTCGCCCTAGCCCTGGCTGAGCACAGCAAAACCCAGCTGGCTCCATTCTGAATCAGTTTCACCCTCACCACAGGCATTCTGGTCAGATAAGTGTAGATCACTCTTCCCTGCTCCCCCACTGTGGGGAAGGGGATAAGGCTGCCAATGAGCCCAACCAAAAAACATGCACATCTGTGGGTCTGCCTGCAATGAGTGTGTTGTGTCCTGCTCTGTGCCTGAGCCACACATGATACAAGTCTGCTACAGCTGCCCCCTCTAAAGGGAAGTTCTTAAAATCATTCTACAGTAGCTGATGTTTTGCTCTGCAAGTTGCTGGTTTGATTCCCGGTGATGATATGTAGCACTTTCATTTTTGGATGTATTTTTTGCTGACATGCAATTTTGGATTCCCCTGCAGGCTGAGAATGGACCTGCTCTGTGATTTCACTGTGCTGCCAGGTTGTGTGATGTTAGCGTGAGCATCACAATATTTCGATATTTTCAAAACCCCAGCTCTTGGACTTATGTGATTACACGAGAATCTCAGCTTATTAAAAAGAAGTGCACTGCTAGCTTTTAGAGAAAAGCTGGAAAACATGACCCTCAAGGCTCAACAACTAGGAAGCAAATTTAAAAAAAATCTCATGATTTTTAAGACAATCTCATGATTTTGTGAGACAACATTTTTAAGCAGTTGGGGCTGGCAAAACTGATTTCAGCCAGTCACAGAGGGGGAAGCAAGCAGAGGGGAATGGGCTCTGCAAGTCACATTTAAAATGGCAGGATGAGATTTACAAGGCAATAAAGGCACCTAACTCCCACAATGGGTATGTAGGTGCTTAACTCCTTTGTGAATCCCACCCAAAAGCTCTTTCCCCATATGTCTTAAATACATCCCTGATTTCTCCTTTCAGTGACTCCATCTCCACATCCTGCCTGAATACAGCCCAGGCCTTTGACCCAGCCTCGGTGGCCAGTCCCTGGGACAACCACTGGGTATACTGGATTGGATCACTCGCCAGCACTGCTTTCATGTCTATTATATATGAGTTTGGAAGGAGTCTGATCAGCTGCTGAGCTCAGCCTGTAGGGTGAGGCTAGTGTGAGGTCAGTTGTGGAATTAAATGGAGATTATTTGGATGGAAGATTTTTCCTATCCCACTTTCCTCTGTGGCTAAGACTCTTATATAGGAGAGGCAGTGTGGCCTAATGGATAGAGTGCTGGGCAGGGATTTCGGAGACCTGGCTCAACGACAGGTCTACTCTGTAAAGCAGGGGTCGGCAACCTTTCAGAAGTGCTGTGCCGAGTCTTCATTTAGTCACTCTAATTTAAGGTTTCACGTGCCAGTAATACATTTTAACATTTTTAGAAGGTCTCTTTCTATAAGTCTACAATATATAACTAAACTATTGTTGTATGTAAAGTAAATAAGGTTTTTAAAATGTTTAAGAAGCTTCATTTAAAATTAAATTAAAATGCAAAGCCCCCAGACCGGTGGCCAGGACCTGGGCAGTGTGAGAGCCACTGAAAATCAGCTTGCGTGCCACCTTCGGCACCCATGCCATAGATTGCCAACCCCTGCTGTAAAGTAACTGTGCAATAATACTCCCTGCTTAATCCTCACATCTGGTCCCTATCTGTCTTCAGAGCCAGATCTCGTTACTTTACCAACTAAAATCTGTTTTATTACTTTATACTCACGCTAGTCCCTCAGAGCAAACCTAGCGCTGGGAGAGAGGGCTCGATTTTTTTTTGACTCATGGATCATCATCAGAAGCCTGACAGCACAATAGTTATTTCTGGTGATATATTAGCCAGAAGGAGCCCATCTTGACTCTCAGATCCCATGCTGAGATTACAGCACTGGCAGTCAGACTAACCTCTCTGCAGCAGGAAATCCACACTGCCAGCAAGACAGAGCAAATGGCATTTACCTAACGCTTCACACAGGTCTGTCTCTGTTTTCCTGATGAGTCTTTTCTACCATTCAAGGTTTCTGTTGGCAGGAAGATCTCACAGGCTGTTCCTGAAATAAGACAAAGACCAGCTAGCGTGATGTAGCCTTGCAGGCATCTCTGTGTTCTCTACAAAACTAAGAGGAAAAACCCCAAATTGCTCTCCAAAAACCCACACGGGAAAACCTGCAGACAGAAAACTGTTTTCAAAAAGATGTCTCCAATTTTATATATATATATATATATATTCTGGCATGATTTAGGCCTCAGTCCAGCTTTAAGACCATGACTAGTCCTATTGGAGTGAATCTGGACTATTCATGGGCGAGACTTTCAAAGATCCAAATGGCATCCTGGTGTCTAACTCTGTGATGGGTGGTGCTCACTAGCAGTGTCACCTAGTGATTAGGCTGCTAGCCACTTGCCTCGCCTCCAGTGCCTCTTAGTGGCCACTGTCACATCCCGGGGGTGGGGTGTCGACCCGACCCTCCGTTCAGGTCACCAATTGGCCATATCCCTCTCCATGGTAACCAAGTCCCAGGAAGACATCAGGTCTGGAAGAGAGGGTATCCATGCCATCCATAACCAGGTGGTTGGGAAGTGAGCCCCAGGGCCCTGTGAGAAGCAACGTCTGGCCTCCAGCTAGGGTGACCAGACAGCAGGTGTGAAAAATCATGGCGGGAGTGGGAGGTAATAGAAGCCTATATAAGAAAAAGACCCAAAAATGAGGACTGTCCCTATAAAATCGGGACATCTGGTCACCCTACCTCCAGCATGCTGTAAAACTGCCTCCCTGGGCTATTCCCTACCACTCACCACCCCACCAAGTCTTATGTAGCAAAGACAAGGAGAGTAACTGGACCTTAAGCCTATCTGGGCTCAGCAGACAGGTTCGTCCTCCCAGGGGAAGGGGGCTGGTACATGCTCTGCAGGTGGGAAGGGTGGGGCTGCCTGGGGCCCAGAGTTGCCCCTCAGCCCCTTCAGTTCTAGTGTGGGATTTTACACCCCCTCATCACACACTCCCCCTGAAAGTCACCAGGACTTAGGTGCCTAACTGCTATTTATGCCTAACAGAATGAACAAGTCTTCAGCTTTTCCTAAGAACTCCTTGGGCCTTATTTGGAGATCTGTGGCTGGTGTAACTCTGCTGAAATCAGTGGGATTGTTCCTGATTTATCCCAGAGTAAGTAGGACTTACTTCAGTATTAGACCTAATGTCTTCTTCTGAATGAATATTTCTGGTATCAAATTATCCAGTGGATGACATTTCATCACTTGGATTTTTTTGCATCCTGGAAAATTCTTTTGATTTTAGTCCATTTTGTAGATTAAAAGTGAAAGGAAGATGCTTATAGCAAACTATCAATTAATAATTTAAAAGGACAAAGCTAAAACCTTCCACCCGTGTAAATAAATCCTTGCTGTCTAGTTTTATGAACTCTTCAAATTCAAGATAGAGTCAACTTGGGGATCTTTTGCTTGCTCTATTTTGTTAATAAAAATACTGTTTTACTTTTTTTTTTAATTATGATTTATTTGGGCATAACATATAGAGATACACCTATTTCATAGAACTGGAAGGGACCTTGAAAGTCATTGAGTCTAATACCCTGATTTTGCCCCAGATCCCTAAATGGCCCCCTTAGGGATTGAACTCACAACTGTGGGTTTAGCAGGCCAATGCTCAAACCACTGAGCTATCCCTCCCTCAGCCCATTAGTGATGATTTTTTTTTTCAAAACATTATGATATATTTCAATATCATTCTCTTTCAGTAATATTAGCCAAACTAACGTATGCCCTAGTAAAGTTTGGGATCTGGTCAATTTTGGATTTATTAGGTGGTATAGGCAGAGATCAGAGAGGTCCGCTAACTGGACGTGTCTGAACTCTGCCCATAAAAGAGGGAATTTCACACTGGGGTTAACTTGAGAAAAAAACATTTTTACTAGGATCAGACTACTTGGCCAATCACTTTACTATTTATTTATATTATGGTAGCACCAAGGAGCCCTAGTCAAGGCCCAGGAGCCCAGTGTGCTAGGAACTGTACAAACACAGAGCATTAAGACAGACCCTCCCCCACAGAGCTAAATACTTTCTGTATTTATTTGCTTGCCCTCTGCCAAAATCAAACAAAATGTGGTACAAGCCACCAGAGAATTCATTCCGCAGCCAGTATAAACCACCACAGTCCCACTGCAGTCAACGGAGCTGCACTGATTTACATCACTTGAGGATCTGGCCCAATGCTGCCCCAAATCAATCTCTGTGACACTGGGTGTGGGGTCAGAGCCAGGTTCTGGAGGTGCAGTGAGGGAGGGCAGAGGGCACTGAGACTTGATGCTTTGGAACAGTGCAGGTCTCAGCCTGTGATGCTTGGAGATCTCCATCCTTTGCCAAAGGCCAGGAGTCTTGAGCAGAGACATACAGTGTAACCCACGGGTGAATGTGTGCTGTATCTCTCTGTAAAGCAGATGTGAGCCTGTTACATCCCACCTCAGGAATGTTGGCTCTTTAGCTGATGCGTTTAGTCCTGGAAGTCCCGGGTTCAATCCCTGGTGTGCTAGCTATGATGGTGGTAGCCGTCCATACAAAAGAACCAATCCAAAGTGGGTAATTAAGCCTCTCTGAGAGTATTAAATAGACATAGATTAACAATGAACAGGTGCTTGGATATGAGATGCTATCACACATTTGTCATGGCAGGGCCTCAGGCGACTTGTTGATACTCCTTGCTGACACCAGTAGATACTTATAACTCACTTCTCAGACACAAGATGGCTCTCTTCTCCTTTGATGAAGACTGGTCTCTTCCAGTAGGGCGACAGGCAACTCAAAGACCCACAGGCTCCATCTCCCCACCCTTCTCAGAGCTGATTCTGAGCCACCCACGCTTTACATTTGTTGCAATGGTCCTGGCTCTCACTGCAGCAGTCAAGTCAACCATACATACCTCGTCCTCCAAAATCATGGGATTTTAAAGATAATAAATATGGGGTTCTTTATATCTACCTTCTGGTTTTTGAGACTGTAGAAAATACATGGGTCCTGCTTTCCAGCTTTTCTTTGCTACCATGAGGGTAAGAAATGTACTTAAAAAAAATGAAAACTAAAAGTCTCACCAAATCCCATGACTCCAGAAGCTGGGACTTTAGGAAAACCACCAAATATGGGTTTGTTTAGTCTTAAGAAAAGAAGATGGATGGGGGCCAATATAACAGTTTTCAAATACGCTAAGGGCTGGAATAAAGACCATGGGGATCAATTGTTCTCCCTGCCCATCAAAGGTAGAACAAGCAGTAATGGGCTTAATCTGCAGCAAGGGAGAATTAGGTTAGATATTAGGAAAAAGCTTTCTAACTCTGAAGGCAGTGAAACTCTGGAATACCCCCCTCCCCTCCACACATATACAGGGAAGCAGAAAGAAGGCTGTGATCAACTTGCCCCCTCCACAAAGGCATCAATTCCTGGAGGGCCTCAAACTGCAAACAAGCACAAAGCCACCTGGCAACAGAGGGTTAAAAAGTGCAGAATACTTTGGGAAAACATTGTCACCCACCCCCTCCCGCCCCTCAGCCTGCCAGCCAGGTGGTTTGCATCATCACCACTTCAATTATTGTCTGCCTGCTCCCTGGATTCAGAACATGGTGGGTCAGGTTTCTTTGCGCAAGACAGTTCATATGTACAGGAATGTTTGTGCTCACGCTGTTAGTCATGGCAAACATAGCCTGGGGCCAGATATTCCCTTGTGTATTGCCCCTTTGCAAGGCTATGGAGGGGGTTACATAGCGACACTGGGGCAACCGGTGACACTTAGGACACAGGGGAAACCTACTGCTCTATCCACTGCCACCTTTTATTGAGTGATGTTCCCACGGGAGGTGAAATTTGAATGCAATCTCTTTAATGCAGCAGTAAACTTGGTGATGCTTCTTACTGCAGAGGATTGTTATTATATCTATACTATAGCAGCAACCAGAAGTCCCATCATGCTAGGTGCTCTACATACACACAGTAAGAGGCAGCCCCTGCCTGAAGGAACCTGCAGTCTAAACAAAGGAAGGAAGGATTGGGAGTGAAGCCCAGGGCAACTGAATAACTCCCTCCATTGACTGTGGTAGAGCCAGGAACTGATCCCAGATGTCCTGAGCCTTAGACCATTCTCACATTTACTGTGTGTCACAGAAATGACTGTGCCCAGAAAGCACAATTACACTGCAGCCTCTGCAGAAGGGTCAGAGCAGTTCTCCTAACTGCGCTGCCTCCAAATCAGGGGACAGGTGGTTAAAAAGATCCAAAATCACCCGGCTATGAGCAGGAAACCACCAATCAAAACAAAACATTTGCACATTCTCCACTTTTTCATTTTGGCTCAGTTCAACATTAATCGGTGTCCCCTGAGCAGCCATAGTGCCTCATCGGAGCTGTAGTTTGAGTGCCTCATGCCTCTTCAATTGGCTGGATTCCCTAGCAAGACAACAACTCCCATGATGGAAGGTAGTCACACAACTCCCACAATGCATTGCATCACACTACACCATGTGAGATATAGTCCAGCCTATAGAGGCAAATGGGGGCATGAGGTAAGCAAACTACAATTCCCATGAGGCAATATGGTAGCACAGGCAGACATATTAATGTCAAACTGTCCCAAAGGAGTAGGTTTCAATTCTCTTTAACAAACTGGAATATTTTTGTCAGTGTTCAAGCACAAGGAGGAAGTCAGAGCCAAGACAATGCAACATCCGCTCTTTATTTCTTCCTCTCTGTGCACTGTCCTGTCCTGTCAAGCACTCCCTGAAAGTAGAATTCACTAGTTTCCTAGAAATTACCCTATATATATGCATGCTACCATACAATACAGCCCCCTACTGGGAAACTATCTATCATAACAGGTATGATTCAAGGTTAACCTAACCCAAAACAAAATATTTAGTTTCAATTTTCCTAATGGGAAATTTAAAAAAAGATTCAGCAACACTTAAATTTTCCTGGAAAAATGTTGATTTTGCACAATCAACTTTTTCTGTATATACTGTGACAAAGTTCCTCCTCTACCTTGGTGGCTCCTGCACTTATTGGCAGATTTGCTCACCTCAGTGACTTTCCCCCCAGTGTGGGTCAACTCCTCCTGTGTCTGATCAGGAGTTGGGAGATTTTGGGGGGAACTCAGGCCCGCCCTGTACTCCAGGTTCCAGCCCAGGGCCCTGTGGATTGCAGCTGTCTATAGTGCCTCTTGTAACAGTGCCATGACAGCTGCACCTCCCTGGGCTACTTCCCCATGGCCTCCTCCAAACACCTTCTTTATCCTCACCACAGGACCTTCCTCCTGGTGTCTGATAATGCTTGTACTCCTTAGTTCTCCAGCAGCACACCCTCTCACTCTCAGCTCCTTGTGCCTCTTGCTCCCAGCTCTCCTCACCACACTCTCTCTCTAGCTCCCTTCTGACTGGGGTGAGCTCCTTTTAAACCCAGGTGCCCAATTAGCCTGCCTATGAGCTGCAGTATTCTAATCACTGTCTGCCTAATGGGTTCTTAGCGAGGTTCTAATGTACCTAGTCAGCCTCCTGCCCACTCAGAACAGAAAACTTACCACTCCAGTGACCAGTATATTTGCCCTCTACCAGATTCCTGTACCTCACTGGTTTGGGTCTGTCACAATATATAAAACTCCCAATGTGAGAAAAACTCCTGACGAGGTCTAGGAAGCAAACCTAGTTAATTTCAAGGAATGGTCTCAAGCCATTTCAGGTGTGGCCTCACCCCTGACACTTCCCAACTGTGTGGCTTAGCAATCTGCATTCTCTCTATTGACAATTGCCTCTCCCCTGTACTTCAAAGATTCATAATAACAGAAGGGCAATGCCTAACTAAGGGCCTGAATCTCACAGGATAAACTATAGTCAATTACTTGCACTAGTCAGATCCTAGCTCACGACAGCCTGCCGACCCTTTTTCAGGGCCGCCCAGAAGAGGGTCAAGTGGGCAATTTGCCCCAGCCCCCACTGAGAGTTTTTCGGCCCTGGAGCAGGGTCCTCACTCGTCTGGGGCCTGGAAAACTCCCTCGTCGGGCAGGGACCCCGGAGCTCTTCGGAGCGGCAAGGTCCTCACCCCTAATACCGCAAGGGTACCCCGCCACCGAGTGCCGTTCTTCGTGGTAATTTGCACAGCAAAGGCCGCCCGTGTGGCTTCGGGTTTGTCAGTGTGTGTTTCAATGTACCAGGTTGTGCTCTGCTCTTTCCTGTGGACACTGCGCGTGCGCCTGTGTTCCCTCTATGTGCTGCCCCACTCTGCGCAGAAAGCTGAACACAGTAGACCCGAAGGAACCCCATGATACCACAAGTCTAAGGTAGACGAAGGCACTCGGCCAGGTTATGTCGTATTGGAACAATAAATAGTTCCCTCCAATAGTTACTCTATAACAGGCTCAATAAGCATAATTCCCTATTCGACCTTAGCTGACCAAAATGTGTGTCCAGCATAAACCCTCCAAAGCTTAATTACAGCATTGATCTATAAACGTGGCACCACCCAAAAATTTCCAGTGTTTGCTCACTCTGGTCTCGGCCCAAAACCTTCCGCGGGACCCAAACTCAGAAGCCTCTGAGTACCTAAAAAAGGGAATAACCCCTCTCCCTTGTCTTCTTTACTTCCTCCCAGGCTCCCCTCTGTGGGTTTATCTGGAAGATTACTGTACTTAAACTCTGAATTAAAAACAGGAGGGCAATTTACCTTCTCCCCTTCTTTTCCCCCTCCAGTCTTTCCCTGAGAGAGACCATAACCTGGCAACGGGATTTCTATCCCTAGAGCCTCACTTAGAAAGAAAATCCAACGGTTTAAAAAGAAAAGTTTATCATAAAAAAGAAAAGAAAAGACATAAATGTTCTTGTATCAAGGTTGACAATATCAGGTCATTTCTTAAAAGAAAATGAATAAACAGCCTTATCAAAAAGAGATCAATTTAAAACATTCCAGCAAACTACACACATGTAATACAAAAACAAATATAAAACCTATTGTCTTCTACTTTGTATCTCACACTGAAACTGAAGATTAGAGCTGAGATAGAAGATCCTCTCAAGCCGAGAACAGACAAAACAAGACCCCAACATCCCCCCTGAGCTTTTAAAATCTGGTTTCCTGATTGGTCCCTTGGTCAGTGTTTGGTTCCTTTTGTTAACCCTTTACAGCGAAGAATACCCTAGCATCTTTTATGACAAGCATACTACTATCGAGTAGTCCCAGGTCAATGGACTAAGCAGACACAGAAACTCCTCTCTCCAATTTGAAAGTACCTGTCTCCTGATTGTCCTCTGGTCAGGTGACACCAAGCTTACTGATTTGTTAACCCTTACAGTCAAAGAGATATAAAGTACTTCTGTTCTATTAATCTCCTACTATTGTTTATGACAAGGGGACGGCACATGTATGTTTTGTAGGTTCCTTACAGCTGTTTCCAGTGTTTTATTCTGTCCTGTACTGGTTGTCTCTGGGCTGCTTGCCACCCTGCAAGGATGGTGGGAGCATTCCAGGGCTGTGTAGCTTCTTTTGTCTTTTAACTGTTTTCTTTGTTACTGTTACTTGCCTGCTTTTTCTATACTCGTTTGGCCAGAGGCCAGCATGCCGTCTAAGCCATCTCACTGCCATAGACATGATTGCAAAATTCTTGCTTTTTTACTTTTATACTATTTCTCAGAGCCTCGGCTCTACAACATGCCAGTCCATGTCTCACTCTCTTTTTTAAATTCATATGGACCCCCTTACTGCAATCCAGTGTCCAGGATTATAAACTCCGTGGGGATCAAAGGGGAGGGGATCAGGGGTCCCTAGCTCGAGGTTTTCTGCCAGTGTAGATGCGATTCCTACAGCAACAGCTCGCTTACTCACCAGATCAGCGGTCGGGGTCACCAGTGTTGTCAGATGTGTGTTGTCAGATGCTACAGGTTTGGTGCTCTGCTCTCTCCTTGTTGGTATCACTTGGCTGCGTCCGTGTGTTCCTCTGTGTGCTGCCCCAGCTCTGCGCAGATAGCGAACACAGCAGACCCGAAGAGAACGCCCAATGACCACAGAGTCTGGTAAGGTACGAAGGCACGTCGGCCAGGTTTATTGCCGATGATACAATAATAGTTCCCTGTAGGTTTCTTAGCCTAACAGGCATACACGAATATGTACCCAATGGTCAATGGACTCGGCTCAGTCAGTGGTGGACTTTCACATGCCCCTAGGCCGACAAGAATACGCCCGGGATACATTCTATACACAGGTACAACAAGTTACACATCACTCCTGACGTATTGAGGTGCACCCTTACGTAGCAAGGTGCCACCTCCACATTGTTACTGTTTGGTTTGAACACAAAACTTCTATCCATATCATTACCCTTTTGCCCTCGGTCATGGATGGATCGACTTGTTCTTTCTTATCTGTGGAATGTTCCAGTATAAGGTGTTCTGGTACCATGTTTATACTTCGGTATGCTAGGTGAATAAATGTTTATGCAACATCAGCCCTTTCCATGCCAGCGTCTGTGAACCGAGCCGGCCTTCAGCTCACAGCTTGACTTTGCTTTTTAGATAAGTCTTAACCATTACTTTTAGTTCAGGCCTCAGGCCTCATACTGGGCCTTTATTAGGGCCTTCACTTACTACACAGGGCACTTCAGCAGCGGGTCCCAGAGTGGAAGGACCCCCCACCGCTGAATTACTGCCGAAGCAGGGGCTCCCCACTGCCAAAGACCCCAGGCCCTCTGAATCCTCTGGGCAGCCCTGCCCTTTTTGCCAGATCAGGGCCTTGCTGAGTATACAAGGGACGTATTGAAACTGACAATACGCAAAGCAGAGCAAATGAAAAAACCAACAAACCAAGAGATGGGGGCAGGGGTGGAGGGCATGTTTATTTCCACGCTCTCTCGGTTATAGACATCTTGTTCTGCGTAGCGGCAATAGGGAAACCTTTTCAAACAAATAGTTCCTGCTGATGTCCGCTCCAGTGCAGATGTGTTCAATTAGTCACACACATGAGACAACATCATCTCTGTGTCACTGACCCTCAGAAGGGGAGATAAAGGGTCAGAGACCAAGATGCGATAAGAAATGACATTAAGTAACCTTATGTAGACACAGGTCAGTGTGTCACTGGAGGGGACAGAGACGCCCGGGAAGAGGGTGCTATATATAGAGAAGTCGGACAGCAGATCTGGGCACCTCCACTCATCAGTGGAGTGCAGCATTTCACCCAGCCTTTCTGGCAAGCGAAAACAGTTCCTTTGCTGCCCTTCTATGAGGGAGGTAACAGACAAGGATGGATGCTGGAGTGGCTGGGATCTTGAGTCTCTTTTTAATCCTCTCCACCATGTGCTTCATGCTTTGGAAAAACAACCGGAAACGAGGCCAGCTCCCTCCAGGACCAGCCCCATGGTTCCTTCTGGGCAACCTGTGGCAGAAAGATGTTCTGCCCCTGCACAAATCCTACCAGAAGGTAAGGGACTTCCTTGCAGGCTAGTCTCACGTTGCTGGCATTGGGATGCCTTTGGTAAGTTGTTCCAAAGGCTAGGTACACTTTCAAACGTAGGCCTTAGTTCTCCACCTATCTGTGTTCAGTTGGTTACAATATTCGTTGTTTGTCACAGATCTTCCCCAGCATTCAAAATCCCACCCTTATCTCAATTTTATGGCTCTTGGAGAGACTGTCAGTGATTTCTTTAGCTGATTAATGGAGCCCTCTCTGTACCTCTGCCCCTAGCTCAGCAAGAAGTATGGTCCAGTGTTCACCGTCTGGCTTGGCCCAAAACCAGCTGTGGTGCTCTGCGGGTATGAGGCAGTGAGAGACGCTTTGGTGGGTCAGGCTGAAGAATTTGGTGGACGTGCTGCTGTTGCCATTCATGAGAGAGTGACGGACGGATACGGTGGGTGTTTGGGTCTCTCCTCTTCTAGATTATTTTATTGCGCCTGGGATTTATAGTGAAGTTCCTGACTGGAGAGATCTGAGAAGAGAATGGATGAAAGCCCTAGACAGGAAAGGATGTTCTAGTGGTTAGGGGACTTGCCTGCGCCTTGGAAGATGTGGGGTCAATTTGTTGCTCTGACACAGACTTCTTATGCATTCTTGGGCGAGTCACTTAGTCTCTCTGTGCCTCAGTTCCCCATCTGTACAATCGGGATAATAGCACTGCCCTGCCTCACAGGGGTGTTAGAAGGATAAATACATTGAAGATTGTGCAATGTTCAGCTAACAGGGTAATGGGGAACAAATGCATACCTACAGAAAACAGCAGTCCCCAAGGGTGTGGCATTTCCCCACCCCTTATGCAAGGGCCAAAGAAGAACTAGTCAAAAAATACCATTCTAAGAAAGTTTTCAGGAGTTGATTTCATTCTGTTCAGTTTGAAATGGTCTTTTTCACAATTTTTAATAGCATTTTTTCACCAGGTTTTCCGTAAATGAAAAATTTCCATAACTATTTTTAATCAAAAATGTGAACAATTTCGTGAACCTCAACAATTTTTCACAAAGGAAGCTGCTTTCACTATATGCAGATTCTGGCACATTACATAGAATCACAGGCCATCTTAAATCAGAAGCATTTATTAACTAAAACAGCTACGAACTATAGACCCAAACAAACAGACTTCCACACAGGTTGAGTTTCAGCTTTGTCACCCTTGTTTACCAGGAACAACATCCTGTCTGGAATTTTGTACAGCACACCCTACAGACATCACTGGCTGAATGATATGCTGCCCATAGTTAATTTTCCAGAAGTTCTGGACTCTTTGTCTTTAGTAACCTGCTGGGGTTTTGACAGTCAAACGATAGATTTTTAACTGCATCTTTTCAGGGCTTGTCACTGGCAGTGAGAAGAAATGGAGAGAGCTCCGCAGGTTCACAATCGCTACACTGCGGGATTTTGGGATGGGGAAGAAGACAATGGCGCAGCGGGTGCAGGAGGAGGCTCAGTATTTGGTGAAGGCGATGGCAGACATGGAAGGTAATTTGAACCCTATTCATTTAAATGTGCTGATACAAATAGAAGATACAGAATAGCCTTGTTGTCTCAAGAAGCAACTCATATAAGTAAATGGGAGAGATCCTTATAGGAATAGGGACCTCGTCCTTATCTTGATTAAGGGCCTGCTGGAAAGCCCTTTGGAATCAATGGAAAGACTCCAGTGCTCTGAGCCAAGCTTTTGGGCCCAGACCCTCCAAGCTAGTGAGGAGACTAACTCCTATTTAAACTCCTAAATACCTTTGAGGACCTGAGCCTTAGCATCCCTCCCTTCCTTCCTGATGACCTGCTTCTGTAAAATAGTCAGGGCATCACTGAGCCTGGATGCAGATAGGGTAGCACAAATGCATCCAGCACAGTTATTGCAGGAGAGACTGGGGAGGGACCCTGTAGCTTTTGCCACAAATCGGGTTGATATTGGATAACTCTCATAGAAAGGTTCACTGCAAAAGGGAAAAAAAATCTGAAGCTAAATTTCACAAGGCAACAGCTGTTAGAATAACACATTTCACTCTGAGTCCCAGCCCCTGAATGCACTTTCACCTAAAGGGCTAGGAACCGTGAGGACACCGCAGACTGTTCCTAGGCTCCACTGGATGATGTGTTTTTCCACGTCCAAAGAGCAAACTGATACTTTTATCCAGAACGATCTTTAGTTTGGGTGCTCCCTTAATCTAAAATGAGAGAGAACAAAAATGTAGTGTCTCCCTGAAAGAGAGTGAGAGAGAGCACAGTATATGCATCTCCTTTGACAATCTGCACTGAGCTCTGAGAACAAAAATGGTAGCAGAGCTCTCCACAGAGGGAGAGAGCATAGAAATGTACAGCACAAATAAAAACAGAAGAGTTACATAGCTAAATATGCCACGTGATGGACTGTAATGGGTAGGTGAATGGGTTCCATCCTTCCTCCCCACTACAAGAAGCACAAAGACAAAGCAGGTTTTCTGTGAAGATCCAGAGGTGAGAAATGGGTCTCCTAGATGCTAGCAAAGGAGAGGAAGCCTTCTGGACCCCAAGCTCAGAAGATTATGGGTGGGGTATTTATTGGGCATTCATACAGAAAGGGTAGGGGATCTGTGTGCCCTTTTTCAGTCTCCCCATGCAGGTAGGAGTGGATGGGGTCAGGGAGCTGAATGAGTCATTGAACCTTTCTCTGAACAGTGACTGGGCGGGACTCTTTATCTCAGTGGTTTTTAGATGAAAAGGGTTCCATCCTGGGGTTAATTGCAGTGATGAGCAAGAAGGGTATTATGTTTACAGGGGCAGCGAGGAACTCGATTGTGAACAAACCAGAGATGCATGTTGGATTTGACTCTATTTGTTGTGCTCTCCCTTGCCTCCATGGATGCTGCAGGTGAGGTGTTCGATCCCATAACCAGCATCAGGCACGCTGTTTCTAACGTGGTTTGCGCCGTTGTCTTTGGGAGTCGTTTCAGCTACAAAGATGAGGCCTTTCTGGAGCTGTTGGGCATGATGGGGAACTACACCCATTATTTCATCTCTTCCTTTGCACAGGTATGTACCAGCGCCTCCCCTCTGAGCCCATTGGGTACTTCCCATCTGAGCCCATGGGGTATTTCTCCTCTGAGCCCATGGGGCGCCTCCCCATTCTGATACATCTCCCCATTCAGTTCAAAGGGAAGGCAGTGGAAAAACTCTCCCTAACATCAGTGGCAGCTGGACGGATCCAAAGCCTTCTGCAGTTAATGGAGAAACTCACTGACTTCAAGAGCTTTGGATCAGACCCCCAGGGCCAGTGTAACCCATTAGGTGACCTAGGCAGTCGCCTAGGGCGCTAACATTTGTGGGGTGGCAACCGTGGTGGCCGGCTCTTCGGCCGCCCTGGTTGTCGACGGTATTTCGGGGGTGGGACCATCCGCTGCCTAGGGCGCCAAAAAAGCTGGCGGCGCTCCTGCAGACCCCTAGGCCCTGATACAGGGAAGCATGCCTCTTCAATGCACGTGCTTCAGTGGTGCCCTGAATGAGAGCCATGAAGAGCATTTTCCCACTTCCAGCCCTGCTGTGTATCAGCTGGCCCTGTGCAGTCCCAGGCCAAAATCTTCCAAAGTGGCCATTGAGTTTTATGGGGCCTCCATTTTTACTGGCCACTTTTGGAAACACAGCTGTCAAAGGTGTGGCTGATTGGAGTGAGGTGTTGTCACTCATGGATCAGGGCTGGAACCACATGTGACTACACATGTGAGAAAAAATGATCAAGCCCTGCCTCCACATCGTGGGGGCCAAGGGGATGAGAGAGGTGCACCCACAATCTCAGAACAGCCCTATCACATCTCCTGTTCTCAGCTGTACAACACCTTTCCTGGCATCATGCGTTACCTGCCAGGACCACACAACAAGGTCTTCAATGAAAGTGAGAAGTTGAAGAACTTCATCCAAAAAAAGATTGACTCTCACAAGCAGACCCTGGAGCCAAGCTGTCCCCGGGACTACATTGACTGTTTCCTTATCAAGGCAGAGAAGGTACAGCAGGGCCTGAATGCCTTGGGGCTATTTCTATCTCTAAAGACAGTAGCAAGAAGGGACCCCATTCAATGGGCGTGCATAACATTGCATTCAGACCTAGGTACTGACTGATCAGCATGTTACGGATTAATAGATGACAGGGATGTCATAATTCCAGCCTGGCCCTGTAGCTCCAGCTCAGCTGGTAAATTGAGGCTGGGTGCTAGAGTAATAGCAGACTCCCAATCAAGGGCTTTGCTATGAGACTGGCCTGCTCTAAGTCTTAGCTAAGCGGCATCTTGACCTAGCAGCTAAATTGGGGACCTAGATGAACCTGGGTTCTCTTCCTCTCTCTGACACTGACTGCCTGTGAGACATTGGGAAATTCACTTTCCTGCTGTTTGTTATTCTGTAAAATGTCAGTAATAATTCCTACCCCCCAGGCTCATGGTGAGGCTTAGCTGCCATTCCCAAAGCACTTTGTAATCCTAAGACAGAAGTTGCTACTCGCGAGCTAAGTGACCTGTGTATATTATAGAACTATCTGGGGAGGTGGATGCTGCTCAGGGCTATGAAACGCTGAGGATCCCAGCTAATGCTGAGGGCGAGGCAAATCCCAAGGCATGCCAGAATCCAGCAAAGCTGCTGTTCACAATTAGATGAACCCCTGTCTTCACTGCCTAGAGCTCTGGATGGAAACCAAACGCCCATTGCAGGCATGCTGTGCAGCCTGGGGATGATTTTACAGCTGTCACTTTCTTTAAATCCACCAACCCACCCCTCTATCCATTTCCAGGGAAAGAGCACGTCAGGGGATGTATTCAGCGACGAAAACCTGCTCATGGCGGTGTTTGACCTCTTTGGTGCTGGGACAGTGAGCACTGCCAATTCCCTGTTGTTCTTCCTCTTGGTGATGGCAAAGTTCCCACAAATTCAAGGTACAAAGAATGGAGGTGTGGGGGGGTTCCTTTAAGTGGCTTTAAGCCATGATGCAGCAAGGGGACTGATTCAGATTCTCTCCCTCTGAGTGTGCTCAGCTGAAGTACTCTATAAGAACAGACTAGTAGGTCCTCTTCAACACTGCCCAACGGCCCCTGTGCTGTGAGGGGCTTGTGCAGAGATCTTTGCTGGATCAGGCCCATTACACACACACAGACAGACGGACGGATGGACGGTCAGGGTACTGTACGAGGTCCAGTCGCAGTTCACCCTTCTCTCTTGGCACCCTGCTTGAGCAGGATACACTGACGGAGCCGGGGTGGGTGCCCATGGCATGATCCGCAATATGTGGCTACCAGGTGCCAGGCTAACTAGACAGAGGGTGAACCAGAGCTCTGCGTTTCCTGGTACCCATTCGGGAATGTCTCTGCACTGCAATCGGAGGTGCTTGCAGCCCAGGCTGGCATACCCACACTAGTTTTAACCTCATTAGTGTGGCTAAAAATAGCAGTGAAGACACAGCAGCATGAGCTAGCAACATGAGCACAGACCCAGGAGTGCTTGGACAGCCCATGCGCTGCATCTTCTTTGCCATTTTTAGCTAGCGTGGGTAGGGCTACCCAGCTGCAGTCTCACCTCTGGCTGGCGTATAGATGTAAAAACAGGCCTTTCACTCCAGTTAGGCTGCTCTGTGTTTAATCTCTAAACTCCCTCACAGAGAAGGCAAGGGGAGGTCAGTGCAGCAACTTCTAATCCTTTGCAGCCGAGGTACAGCAGGAGATCGAGAAGGTGGTGGGGGCGATCTGTGCCCCTGGCATAGAGGACCGGGTGAGGATGCCCTACACCAACGCAGTGATCCATGAGCTGCAGCGCAGCCAGAAAACACAGAGCGAGAACTTCCCCCGGGCAGTGACTCGGCCCACAGAGTTCTGGGGCTACACCATCCCCCAGGTGCAGTAACTCCTCGGGACGCTCTCAGGGGAGGGGTGGAGGGTGAGCCTTGGACTGGAGCTGCATCCCCTCCTCGAATTGTTTGCTTGTTTGTAAAGGTCCTGGCTCTTTCCCAGTTTCTGGCAGCACTGCACTTTTCAGCACAGCGGGCAAAGGCTTGTGATTCTTGCAACTGATGCTGCTCCTAGTTCGTGGCGAGTGTGATTCCACCTGCTTTGGGTTCTGATGATCTGAACTGACCTTTTCCCATGAGCCATGCTGCTGCAAGCCAGAGCAGCACAGATGCTCCAGCCAGGCTTGTCTTTCTCCCCATGGCAGGGAGCTGCCAGACTGACAGCCTGTGTGATGCTGGAATGTGCTCCCCCCTTTATCCCCTGGAGCCTCTGGCCATGCCGTAAAGCCCATCTGTTCCCCACGCATGTGGAGTACAGGCGGGCTGCAGGCCTGGGCTCATGTGACTTTCCTGTGTCCAGGTGGGCGGGGCAGCCCTGTTTGTTAATCTCTAAAGGGTTAGCATCCTGAGCTTAGCACGGGCACCTCTTGGGGTTTTTATAAATCTAAAATAAATAATTCCTGGCCTGGTCTCAATTTCCTGGGACACAACTTGGCTCCAAGCCAGCCCTGTGCAGGGGGGCTACACAACAACAACAATCCACTTAAGCCTTCCCTGAATGGAAGTCAGTGGTTACTTGCTTTGGCCCCTCTGCAGACTGATTATTTACCTTCTGTGCACAACCAGACTTTCCAGCTGTCTCCACTGCAGGCTGCTTCTCCACTGATGATCAAGCTAATCCATTACCATATTTAATGTCTGCTTTTTCTGTCTCCTTCTATCCTTTATCTTCACAGGGCACAACTGTTATTCCAGTGTTCAGGTCTGTGCATTCAGACCCAAAGCACTGGGAGACTCCAGAAGAGTTTAACCCAGGTCATTTCTTGGACGAGAAGGGGGAATTTAGGCCAAACAAGGCCTTTATGCCTTTCTCTGCAGGTAAAGGCTGGGATTTACAAAGGTCTCTGGCTGCATTTTGCTTTACAAGAGAATGTGTCAATGACCTGGCTCCTGCTCCCAGCAAAGTCAACAGCAAAATGCCCGTCTGAGTCTGTCTTCACTGCAAAGTTAACTCAGACTCTTCCCCAAGCATTGTGTCTAACCCCCCTCCTGTCCACACACAACCCCCGCTCACTTGAGTGTAAAGATGCTTTCAACCCCAAAGAGCTGGCCCAGCTCGGTTTACAGGCTAGAACTAGGGTGCTGCTTTCACTCGAGCTGGTAACCTGCCCACTTTGCAATGAGGAGGCAGGTTAACTCACTAGAGTGCTGGTGGTCCCCCAGTGCTATCCCACAGTTCCCCTTTGTGTTTGGAAGAACAGACAAGCTCACCCACAAGTCACTGGGAAAAAATCACAGAGCAGTTCAGCTCACTGCAGCACCATGGGATGTGTCCCCCAAAATCCTAGCAACTCCTACAGGGGAGTATAGCACCAGTGAGGACAGAGCAACTCGGGTAGGGATTTTCACACCCAGAAAAGGCTAATCCGGGTGCCGATCACCCATGCTAACTCTGCAATGAAGTCATATGCTAAGGAGAGTAAGATGGGAGTCCTTAGGGTATTTTTACACTGCAATATATGCCCTGGATTCAAACACAGGCTCAAGCCTACTCCCCCTTCTGTCTACACACAACTCATGTGAACCCATGGCTTGGACCTCACAGGGGTACACGGTTTGAGCCTGAGTCAAGCTGGGAGCCAGGGTCCAAGCTCTGCAGTGTAGACACAACCCCTCTGGATTTGTGCTTTGGGAGTCCACCATAAGTATCCCATGACCAACTTCCTTTGTCCTCTGGACAGTTAAGTTTGGTGGACAAATTTTCCCACAGTGGACCTCAAACAAAGGGCTACATTTTGGCCACATTTTGAGAGGGTGCTAGGAAGTCTTGGACCTGGGTGGTTGGACTTGGGCCTGCATAATGCAGTGGAGATAGTGGAGCCCCAGCTTGGGACCCAAGGTTCAGCAATTCCAAACCTTGGGTTACAAATGTGTGTAGATGCTCAAGCCGTAGGTTAACAAACCCAGGGTCTGCTAACTCGAGTTCTGCTAACTTGAGTTCTACTAATCCTAAGCTTACCCTGCAATGCGGACATACCCGGGAAGTGCACTTCAACCCTGGCCTCTGCACCAGTTCTGAAGGATTAAATGGAACTGAAGTGGCATATGAGTCTTATGCTGGCTCCTTTGCAGAGGGATGAATTTCACCATGATCACGGCTTGCAATAAGCATTCCACTGTAGGGTATGACAATTATGTTCCCAAAGCCACTTCCAGCTGGTGCTGAGATGTTCAGTAAGGGATCAGATTGCAACTGACTCCATGTGGTGGTTCAGAGGAAAGAATTTCACACCTGTCTGGATGCTGCTTGTCTGCAGATAAGCAATGCTTGGGGAGGGCTGATTATACCATGTGTAAACTACACACAGTCAGGGGAATGCTCTGTTCCTCTCAAGTGGTGGCAGCACCCTCTAGGTACGTTGATGGGGCTACTACAATGTTACCTAACAGAGCTGACTCGTTTAGCTCAGATATTAGCAGAATATGCTTTTAGACCCTGAGGTTGCAAATTCAATTCCATCTCCCAGTGATCCAATGGGGGGTGGGGTGGGCGCAGTTTGGTAAATGTCACCTGTTTTGGCATTACAAGCCAAACACAACTCATTCTGTCTTTGCAAGTTAGATATTTTGGGTGGGATTTTCAGAAGTGCCTGAGGGAGTTAGAGGCACAAGCCCCATTGAAAGTCAATGGGAGTTAGGCACCTCACTCAGATGGTTTTGAAAATCTCTTCCCTTTTTTCTGGGAGTGTCAGATTTGGGACGCTCCTGGTTTCATTTGGAGGGATTATTTGGGTGGCATGATCAGGTTGGCCGAAGTGGGGATTTGCCCAAATCGGTCCTTGTAACAAGATTCCATTCTGCTCAGATCTCACCGAAATCTCTCATTGATCGTGGCAAAAGACAGATAAATAAATATTCCCATCGCCCAATCATACAGCAAACCACTGGGAGAACTGTGTGTGGAACCCCAGAGTCCTAGTTTTCATGTCTGTCCATGAGGCTTCAATGATTTTTTGATAAAGAACAGCTGTGAGGGCCCTGAATTATTGCTCACACAGCAGAGGAGGAAGGGCCTTTGGCCATTAAAGTAACGTGTGGTTGTGCTTTGTTTGGGTAGAGGGTAGGCTGGTGGATCCCTGAAACCATGCCTATTGAATTCAAGAGAAAGCCTTGTATTGACTTCAGTGGGTGTTAGATCAGGCCTTTAGCCTGTTTCTGTTGGTCTGTCTCACTTCCTTTTCTTTTCCAGGAAAGCGGATGTGCCCAGGGGAGGGGCTGGCCCGGATGGAGCTGTTTCTCTTCTTCAGCACACTGCTACAGAACTTCACCTTCAAGCTAGTGACCGATCCCAAAGAGATGGACATATTATCTCTGTGGGTGGACTACCAGAACAAGGGGCCATACAGCAAATTCCAAGTCATCAGGCGCTAAGCGTCTGCCTGAGAGGGCGAGCAGGAAGGGAGAGAATCAGTTACAATATCCAAAGCAACTGAGATGAACTGGTCTGGAGAAATGAGAATGCAGAGGAAACATCCACTGTGTGCTATCAACTGACTGCTGAGAACAAGGGTGTTTAAAGTGTTGACTGGGGCTCAGAAAATTGGGGGTCAGTTCCCTTCTCTGACACAGACTCCCTGGGTGACCTCGGGCATGTCACTTAATCTCTCTGTTCCTCAGTGGCCCATTTATAAAATGCAGATGACAATAATACTTCTGTTCTTTCACCCTGTGTCTGTCTTTTCTACTTAGACAATAACAGCGACTATCTCTCTTGCTAAATGTTTGTACAGCATCTAGCCCAATGGGAACCTAATTTTGGCTGGGGCCTTTACGCCCTACTGTAACAGAAATAATACCAGCCACCCCTGGATTGTCACATTGGTGTGCCCTGTTCATTGTTTCAAATCAAGAACAATGCAAAACGAATTCCCTTCACTGCCCCTGTCTACTGCAAACAGCCCTTGGGGGAAGTGGATGATTGTACCAAAAAAAGAGGATTTAAAAGTAAAATACAAGCTTTAAAATTGCACTAGCAGGCTGGGGTTTTAGTTTCAATGGATGCAATTTTCTAAGTCAGTCAGTGACTTAGGCTCCTAAGTCCCATTTTCAAAAGTGATTTAGATACTAAGGAGCCTGTAGACCTAGGCTCCTAAGAGTGAGATTTACAAAAGTGCCTAGTTAAGTGCCTCACTTCCATTGAAAGTCTATGAGAATTAGACACCTGGGTCATTTAGGCATTTTTGAACTTTTTACTCCACGTCTTTAGAGAAATGCCTGAGACCATGTAACTAGCAGGCAAAATTCTTAATAAAAACACCCCTGGTAAATATTCAGACACTCCCACTTACTTGTCAGTACAATAATTTGTCAATAGGCCGGGATTTTCCCACAGCAGAACATACTGGTATTCATGTAAGATTGTCCCCAGTACTGAGGGCTCATGTGAGGCCTTCCAAGCCCCCTTGAAGCCCTGGGGGTCTTACATATTCCCTTGGCACTGAGCTGAAGTTCATCCATAATGAAGACACGAGACATTTTCAAAAGCAGCCTCTGACTTTGGGTGCCCAGCTCACCAGTGTAAGGGAGAGGAGGGCCAGGCCCAGGTTCTTGTAAGTCCTGGACTGGGTTGCATTGAAAAGGGCTGCTGGCTCCATTGCAGACACACATTTGTGACTGCCCCTCAACCCTCAGATTTGCTGTGCCACCAGTTCGGCTCCTTTGTACTGGACCTACCTGTGAGGAGGGATGGAGGTTTGCGATGCTGGGCCCTTGGCGGAGGTGGGGTCACCAGTGTGCCAGGTGGGGACACATCATTGATCTGTCTGCAACAAGACTCAGAATGAGAGACGTCAGTCATTTTTTCACCCATAATTATACCCAAAGCTGCATTAATGGAATTTCTCTGGCAAAGGGGAGTCTAGACCAACCAGAGAAAGGGATAAATACTACAGTTTTCAAAAGTGGCTTGTGATTTTGGGTGTCTGTCTCAGGGCTATACGGGGCGGGGGGGGGGAGGCGGGGCACAGGCAAGTGGGGCAATTTGCCCCAAGCCCCGGGTCCCACAGGGGCCCCCACCAGAATGTAGTATTCTCTAATATATTGCAACCATTTTTTTTATGGAAGGGGTCCCCGAAATTGCTTTGCCCCAGGCCTCCTGAATCCTCTGGGCAGCCCTGGTTTGTCTGAGGCACCACGGGCCAGGTACTTAGAAATGCTGAGCACCCACAGCTCCAGCTGAAGTCAATGTGGGACTGATCTGGTATCCCGCTGCTTCCTGATGGCATGGTTGGTGTTTCCACTTTCATCAGAGAGGAGAAAATTGCTAGCTCCCAGTGAATTTGGAAGAAGGGTGCTTTGGAAGTTAAAGCGTGAACTGAAACTCTGGTGAGCTGGCTTCAGTCTCTGTGCACCAGGGATCAGGGCCTGCAGCAGAGGCAGTGTCCGGGCAAGCCCAACAGCAGGCCTGCAGCCAGCTGCCTGATTGACTGTACCACCTGACTGGTCAGGAAAAGCCGCTGGCTGGTTGGCTAAGCACAGCAGCAGCAACTGCTCTCTGGCTGCTCAGCATGTTCACATTTGTGCTGTGATCCTCCCAATGTCTGCTGCTCTTCCCCTGCTCCTACCTTGCTCCAGCCCTACTCCTAGTCCTGTTCTTACTTTGTTCCACCTGTCTTGCTCCTGGTTCCAGCTTCCTCACTCTGACCCAGGTTCCTGATCCCAGCTCTGGTCCTTGACTTGGGTATTAGTTCCTGGTTCCAGCTCTTACTCCTAATATGGCTGCTGGTTCCTGACTTCAGCCCTGACCTTTGGTTTGGATCCGCTTCCCTGGCTCCTGCTCCACCCAGCAGGCCTGACTGTCCACAGCCTCCTTGGGCAAGTCACTTCACCTCTCAGCAAGCCTCAGTTCCCCACCCATGCAATGGGGATAGTAAGACTTCCTTCTCCCCCACACATTCACTGGGTCTATTTAGACTGTGAGCTCTTTGGGGCAGAGACTACCTTCTGCTATATGTTTGTCCAGGAATTAGCCCAGTCTCAACTGGGGCATCTTGGTGCTACCACAATCGAGTGGAGGAGGAAACTGTTAAAGTTTATCTGATTTTTTTCCTCGGTGCTTTTAATCTTCAAGCAAACCCTTTTCTACTAAGAAACACACTGTCTTTGGAAAGATTAACCCAACACTTCTGTGACGGGTTCAGTCACAGAGACCCCCTTGGGACTGTCATCTGATGTGCTGAGATTACCTCTGAGCCCATTTTCCTCGCCAGCTTGGGAATTTAGAACCCTGTCTTATTGAGCCAGATACGCTAGCCTGCTGCAACACAGACCCAGGGTCCGAACCATGTCCCCAAAGCTGCAGACTTAACTGAAAACAGCTTAGCAAGTATTCCTGTCTCCAGCACCCAGACACTCAACTCCTAATGGGACCCAAACCCCAAATAAATCCGTTTTACTCTCTATAAAGCTTATACAGGGTAAACTCATAAATTGTCCACCCTCTAAAACACTGATAGAGATGCACAGCTGTTTTCTCCCCCAGGTATTAGTTACTTACTCTGGGTTAATTAATAAACAAAAGTGATTTTATTAAGTATAAAAAGTAGGATTTAAGTGGTTTCAAGTAATAACAGACAGAACAAAGTAAGTTACCAAGCAAAATAAAACAAAACACACAAGTGTAAGCCTAATACATTAAGAAAGTGATTACAGATGAAATCTCACCCTCAGAGATGTTCCAATAAGCTTCTTTCACAGACTGGACTAGTCTGGGCCCAATTCTTTCCCCTAGTACAATCCTTGTTAGTCCAGCTCAGGTGGTAACTAGGGGATTTCTTCATGACTGGCCTGCAGGTATGCAGGTAAACAGAGCCATGTACAGTCAATTGTCCTAGACAATAGAAGCCATCAAGATTCTAAACCACCATTCATGGCCCACACTTTGCATAATTACAATAGGACCTCAGAGTTGTGCTACACATTCCTAGTTTCAGATACAAGAATGACACATTCATACAAATAGGATGAACAGACTCAGTAGATTATAAGCTTTGTAATGATACCTTACAAGAGATCTTTGGCCTAAAGCATATTCAAGTTACATCATATTCACATTTATAAACATACTTTTATAAAGCATTATGGAGTGCAACATCACATCTTCCATCTCCGGGAAGACAGAAGGAGCCAGGTGGCCTCATCCTTGGTTTGGTCTAGACGCACCAGGATCCACCCGAGTGAAGGGTGAGCAGCAAAGTCCAAAGGGGGCAGCCTAGAGACTGAAGTGGAAGAACAGGAACCAGCGGCCTGAGGCTTTCGCCTCCCTTCTTTCTACACCGCGATCAGTGATTCACTATCACTGTTCATCACCAGCAAAGCAAAGCAATGCACTTAGTCCATCTTCCATTGGCTGTTGGCTGGAGAAGAGCTGTTGGAGTCCAGCACTACTGATTCTGGTGCATGGATGGAAACTGCTAGAATGGCAAAAGTGGTCAATTGCCGCAGTGCCACAGCACCCTCCTGTTAGCACCCTGGGGTGACTCTATTCAAAGCTAAACTTTCACTCCCGAGATGGGGGAGGAGCCAGAGAGAAGTCATTTGTACAGCGCTGGAGAGCTCTCTCCTCAAAGGGTGTCAAATATTCTGTGCAAGGGAGAGTTCGGTCGAGCTGCAGCAGTGGGATTGGTTGGGGTGGGGAGTAGCGGCTGGGCTGCTGTTTCCCAGAATGTGAAAAGCCAACGCCTGAGGATCTGTAGTCCGAGTGGTGCCAGGCAATGCAATGATCTCCCTGCTGCTCACAGGAGCTCTTGCCAGTGTAACGGGCTAAAGCTCCTGTCTCCATGGAAGAAGAAGTGAGATCTGCCTCCAGGCCCCACACCTTGGCCTCTGATAGGCAATCTGCACCTGCTAGACTGAGCACCTCCCTACAAAACCTCCATGGAGGTAGGCGACACCCTGGCCTTGCCTGTTACAGCTTCTTTATGCACAAGCTTTTGGCGGACAGAGGGGGGAATGTTGCAATTTATTCCAGAAAGTGCATTGCTCTATTTGCCCAGCAAATTCCTGGAGTGAGACAGCAATAGGTGAGGTCAGCCATGGCACAAAGAATCAAACCAAATACAGCAGGAGAAATCGCTGAGCTCAGTTGCACCTGGAAGTGGAACTTTTCTCTCAAGTAGATTTACAAGCTCTTTTGTCTGCGTGACTCCTAGGACGGGGTGTCTTGCTTGCTCTGGCCTGTCTCCTGGAGTCCTGTAGTACAGTATCGTTTCATAAGCCTGAACCTTGCAGACTCAGGGGATGCTGTTATTGCCAATGTCTGTGTGTGAAGCTGGCAACTTGAGCAGGGAGTTAATCCCCTGTCTCTCGGCCTGTCCCTGCAGGTCACCATTTCATAAGCCTAGTATGACACACTGGTGGCCCAAGTGTGATAAAATCCATCATGTCGAGTTGTGTCAGCTCACAAAGCGTCTAATATAACACACAATGGTTTGTTTCCTAACGTAGCTGAGTGTGTGATGTATAGGAATCTACCGACTGGTCCTGTCACCCACTGCAAAGCCCAAGGCAGAGCTTGCCTAGCAGGAATCCAGAGGTGACAGTCCTTTCAGTCACATTTTTGTGTGTTATTGGCACATCTAAGGCTGTAATGACTCCCCCTTAAATGGTCTGTGATTCTATTCTATGGGCTCAGCCCCACAAGTTTAATCAGATTCATACTCTTCCAATCCCCTTCTGCACCTGTCCAGACATCATCAGTCCCACAGTCCTGTCACACCAGGCCAAATCTATTAATCCTTCCAAACCCTCCTCACGCACCACTATCCCCCATCATCAGCATTTCGTGGAGGCTTCTGCCCCAACCTGGCTACTGTTCCTCACAGCCAACTTTATGCCTCTCTGATTCTTGGCCCAACTGGGGGCTAAAATGACCTTTGGTGTAACTCAGAGCAGTCTCAGGGCTGCTCTGAGTTGTACTGGCTGCTGTGATTCCCACAGGGACAGTTTCACCAGCAGAAGATTGGGTGGAGTCTCATTTCTCCCGCCTCTGGCCTAACCCTGACAAGCCCCAACTCCTACAAAGTGGGGACAAAAAACATAACTGGCTTCAGGACTGAGCTTGATAAGTTTATGGAGGGGATGGTATGACAGGACTGCCTACTATGGCGTAGCAAAAATCCACACTGCTGGAAATGAAACACTAGATGGGGAGGGCTCTGAGTTACTACAGAGAATTCTTTCCCAGGTATCTGCCTGGTGGGTCTTGCCCAGGTGCTCAGGGTCTAACCGATCACCATATTTGGGGTTGGGAAGAAATTTCCCCCCAGGTCAGATTGGCAGAGACCCAGGGGGGGAGGGGTTCGCCTTCCTCCGCAGCATGGGGTACGGGTCACTTGCAGGTTTAAATTAGTGTAAATGGTGGATTTTCTGTAACTTGGAGTCTTTAAACCATGATTTGAGGACTTCAGTAACTCAGCCAGAGGTTAGGGGTCTATTACAGGAGTGGGTGGGTGAGGTTCTGGGCTTGCAATGTGCAGGAAGTCAGACTAAATGATTGTGATGATCCCTTCTGACCTTAAAGTCAGTGACTCCATGAGGTAACAGGTGATGCAAAAACCTGCTGATGCCAGCTGTATACTATCTAAGGATTCCCCTACATGGGGAAATCCTTGGCTGCCTGCCTAGGGCCGCTTGGATTGACCTTTTCACATGTACAAAGCCTGCTGAAGCAGCACAAATTGGCCCTTAATGAGGACTGGGAGTCCTGCCCAAGGCCTGGGAGCTCCCACTGCAAAAAGCACAGAGACACGTTAGCTATGAAGCATTGGTCCTGACCCGAACCCTTCCCAAAGAAGGTGGCACCTGCAATCTGGCAGCTGGTTCTAGGCCCTCTCTATGGCAGCTAAGAGTGTAACAATAGGCTGAGCTCACGATATGTGACCATTCCAGGGGGCCTGCTGTTTGTTATGGTCTGTCCCTGGAAGATGTTTTTAAGTAGAAGCCCTCAACTCAGGAACTAGTTACCACCCCTCAGTCCACCAGGGCTGCCACTGTGTTCCTCTCCCAGGGCACTCCTCAGGCCTCTGACGGGGCCTCTGCACTCATCCAGCCTCTGGTGTGCAATGTCCAGGCAGCCTGCCATGCAGGTCTGCTCAGGGGCTCAGCCCTCCGGCTGGGTCCAGGAGAGCCCACTCCTCCCAACAAAAGGAAATGGACACAAACATGCTGTGACATGGGCACAGAGAGCCCTTGGTGAGCCGTGGCCACAGTCTGGTTCTCAGGCTAGTCTAGAATAGCCCCAGATTACTGTGTCAGAGTTGGGTCTTCCCACCCGTCAGGGTCATTCAAGAAGTGCCTACTTTCTCCAGGAGCTGAGGGCTGGAAGCCTGGTGCTCTTTCTCCTCTGCCCCCAGCTGTACTGTGGTTACCCCGACATCTCTCACAGGCTTGGCCGGGCTGGCTGAGCCCACGATAGCTCATTAGAACCTCAGGTTTCCTAGCGCCGGGTTGTGTAGCCCACCATATAGCCCAGCCTGGTTGACTTTCAAAGCTTGTTGCACAGGCTTGTCCTACCTGGGGGAGGGGCGGGGGTATCAGATGAAGGAGCCATGAGTGGGTGAAGGGGGAGAGGGTTAGTTCTGATGGGTGGGGTTGAAAGATCCATATGTGAACATGGCCCTTTGGGAAATGTGTCTCTAATTTGTAACCGAACAGTGTTTCTGGATGGGGACAAAGTGACACCGTTAACAATGAGCCTGATCCAAAAACAGCTGAAACCAATGGGAATCTTTCTATTGCTTGAAACCAGGGACTTTGGATTGGTGTGAAGTTGGCAGAATCCTGCATGTTAAGGTGTCTCTTGTGTAACGTGCAAGTTGCTGCAGTTGTGCTAAGTGGGCAGCTGCGGCCTTGTCAATAAAGCAATAAGTTGCTGCGAGGTGTACAGTGGGGAGACCCTGGGGTGTGCCTCCGATGGCATAAGAGCCCCTAGGTTGAAGTCCAACACCTGAGAAGTGCCCCACAGCTTCCTCAAGTATTGTATTCCCTGCTGGAGTATTTTCCAGCAGCCACTGCAAGGAAAAGCTGTTCCTGAGGAAAGAAAGTAAAACAGAATCCCAAGGAATCCTGTGCTGTGCGGTGGGTGGCTCCAAACCACTAATACATGGAGCAGGAAACAGACACTACAGAACTGCTGGTGTGTTCCTGCATTTCCCATAGACTTGAAACTGATCCCCCTGGGTTTTAAAGTGAAGTCTCTTTACTGGATTCCTACCATGTCTTCTCTGCTTGCTTGATTCCTCCCTCTCCCTTTCAGCTAGGGGAGAAGTATGGAAATACCATTTACTTTGGCTGGAGGCCTGCCATGGATCTCTGTGGAGTTACCACACATTGAAAGAGGCTCTTTTGGGATCGTGCCAGGTACTAGGACAGGTGGGAAGTGTGCCTTTGCACCCCGGATAAACTGATGACTGGGACTCGCTGGAGGTAAGCCCATGCCCCAATCCCCTGCCCCAGCCCTGAGCCCCCCCAAGCCCCAGCCACACCCCAGAGCCTGCACCCCCAGCCCACAGCTCTGACCTCCTCTTGCACCCTAACCTCCTGCCCAGCCCAGAGCCCCCTCCCAGACCCTGAACCCCTCATTCCCAGCCCCACCCTATAGCCCTCGCTCCAACCCTCTGCCCCAGCCCTGAGCCCCTCCCACACCCCAAACCCCTCATCCCCAGCTCTGTTGGATTGCGGACATCAAGTATTTTCTTCAGCTAGGTCCCCAGGAAAAAAAAGTTTGAAAACCAGGGTCCTAGAGTGATTCACTGGCTGCTGAACCACCTAGTGGCTGGGCATGACATATCAGGCTCCCGTCCTCTGGTGCACAGCTAAACACTATTCAGGCCTGCTGGTGATCCACCACTTCTTGTGTTTTGGTCCTCCAGCCAGGTCACGTTATGACCCATCCCTTCCAGGATATCAGCAGCCCAAACAAACAGTGCCACAGACACTGGTCATCAATATGTTGTCTTCTGCCCCTCCAGGGCTCCCTTTGCGTCCCTCTCTTCCCTCAGAGCTGTGGCCACAGGGCTTCTCTCTGAAGTCTCTCAACCAAACTCAAACCCGAATCAAAATACAAAAGCAACTTCTGCCCCTTCTCTTTTAATCCTTCTTGAATCCTCCCCAGCTCTCTGCAGAACGCTGAATCCCAGGGTTACCTGCTTGGCGTTTTGCCCCTAATTCAGGGCCTATCACAAGAGACAACTCCACTCATGTAGCTTCTCTGTGGTTCTCTTTCTAGAGAGTGAGGAGCACTAGACCATTTCTCTCCTGGGCTCTCCTCTCAGCTCCTCCCCAGTTGGGTCTGATAATGAACAGAATCCACACACTCTCTGGGTGTCACCTGGCAAACTAATTGGGCCCTCCAGCTCCTCTTAACCCGTTGAGTACCAGTGCAGGGTTTATGCACCCATCACATGTGGGTGACAACAGGATACACTCGTCAGCTCCCAGGAGTAGACCTAGATGGCAGGGGAGGGAGCTCACACATGTCCCTTGGAAGCAGAGAAAATATTTGGTCCCAAGAAGGAGACTCTCAAGGGCTTTATCCTGAAGAACCCTGGGACCGTCCCTACTGCAAACTGGTCACTGGTGCTGAAAGGAACAAGTGTCTGGAGTCCCCCTTCTGCAGCAGGAGCTGAGGGCTTTTGCTCTGACCCACATACTGTTAAATGACTCTGTTAAGTATGAGGTGTGCCCCCCTGGATTGCTGCGCTGAGCCTCCGTGCGATCCTCACAACGGCCTTGTGCTCTGTGGCAGGTAGATCACTGCGGTCAGGAGGGAGACAGCAATGGCGAAGCCCCAGAATGCTAAGGGTGGCCCTGCTAGTTGTAATGTTCTGGCCTCTCGGTGGGTGGGAATGAACTGGCTGTTGCTGGTGCAGGACGTGTAACAGGTGCTCTCCTTGGGGCTGCTCCTGCAGCAGCTCCTGCAAAGAGAACTCTTGCCTTGGTAGGAGCACATGGAGCATGCAGCACACAGTTCCTTCACACATGCCAACTGTCCAGCTGCTCCAGCAGTGCAGGGAGGTGAGGCCAAGCTGCTGATGCACTGAGACACTGCAGCAGTCCCTGCCTCCTCAGCTCCAGCCTGGAAGCTGAAGAGCCTGTACTGGGAGGGAGCTTGAAGATCTGTTCTCTGTGTGAATCCCCACAGTCACCCAGGGGAGACACACTTCTCCCCACCTTCACCAATTTACGACACTTGCTCCCCCACCAGTTAGGGGAGACAGGATCTCCTGGGCAGCAGAGGCTGGGGACTCAGAAGGTAGCCTGCTCAGGCCTCGGATGCCCTCCACTAAAAGCATACCCAGCACTTGAGCCAGAATGACCCTTTATTTTACTTTAAGGAACAATGCAGTAAGAAAGAAAGAACAAAAATAAAGTCTCAATGAGAGCGTGAGCACACTGTGTGCATGTGTCTTTTGTAACAATCTGCATCACTGAGAACAAAATAGCAGCTGTCTCTGCAGCAAGAAGGGGGACTTCCCTCCATTTAAAAGTGAAGTACATGTGAAACAAATTGCAACTGACACAAGTTGCATGCAATACATCATACTTACTGGATCCCCCGGCCGATATGGATCTCAGCTCCCAAATCTGAGGTAGCTTGACAGTGTACCAAACCCTATTCTCCTCATGACTCACCCCTGCCTGGGATGGAAAGTGTCAGGCTCCCAGCCACGAGGAAAAGTCTAGCTCAAGAAGCCATACTCACGTGAGCTCAGATCAGGCTAGTGTGCTAACAACAGAGTACTCAGGGTGATGTGAGCAGTAGGAGGGGCTAGCCACCCTGAGTATTGTAACATCCCCATGGCATGTACCTGGGGCAGCTAGCCTCTCCCATGCCTTGTGCCGCTGGATCAGAGCTAGCACGGATAGGTCTCCTTGTCTTGTGCTGGGATTACACCCCTAGCTCCAAGTGTAGACGTACCCTAAGGGTGGAAGGAGAGTGAAATCTAACCCAGGGGAGAAAATCCATGCAGGACAATGGGTCAGGGCTAGATGTGCTGGGGCAGCCATTGAGATAGCAGCAGTGATAGAGTGGCGTGAGCCACAAGGAGAGATGCTGGCTGCACCGAGGGGAGTACTTTAGAGAGCAGTAGAGGGGACAAAGTCTGGTAGCACAGATAGGAAAGGCTGGACAGAGCTGATCGTTAGAAGACACCTGGCTAGCTTTACCGTGCCACAGAGCAGTTAGTAGGGGCCACTTGAGAGACTCCACTTTCTGAAACATAATTTAAATCAGTAAATGTCACAAACACATTCACTATCTTAAGTCCCAATTCAGCAAAACATTTAAGCATGTGCTTAACGTTAAACACAAGAGTTGTCTCTATTGTGCAGAAACCTGTATTCTAAGTCAGTGTTTCTCAGCCTTTCCAGGTTGGCATGTCCTTATCTGAAGTGAAAAATCTTCACAACTTCCTTATCTTTACGGTAAAGATTTACTTGATCGTGTAGGGTAAGGATATGCGGGGACTCGCGAGTTGCCAAGTGTCCAGTTTTCAGCCGAACACTGGGTTGAAAAGGGACCTTCCCCAGCCCGGTGAAAATGAGTGAGTAAGGATAGTGGGGTGGTGGTGATGGAGTGAGCGGGGTGGGGCCTCGGAGAAAAGACGGGGCAAGAGTGTTCAGTTTTGTTAGGCCAGAAAGTTGGCAATCTTAGGCCCGCAGAGGAGCAGCAAGATTCTCTTTGCTTTATAATACAATGTTCAAAGCCTTGTGACTCTGCTGATTGCATTTTGTGACACCCTCCTCCCCAGGGTCGTGACCCATCCTTTAAGAAATGCTGCTTTAAGTTGTTCAAGGGAACAGGTTCCATAACATAGCTTGCTACATGCAAATGTTTGTGAAATTAAGCAACAACTAGAGACCAACAGGTTACTGCAAATTGAACTCAGTTAAAAGAGCCGTAAGAATGGGTCTTCCAAGACTCCTGGTAAAGCTGAAGCTAAACACATTCAGACTGGAAATAAGGGATATATACTGACAGTAATGAACCACTAGAACAATTGACTGTCATGGATTCTCCATCACTGATCATTTTTAAATCAAGACTGGATTTTTTTCTGAAAGCTCTGCTCTGGGAATTACTTACGAGGCCTGCGTTACACAGGAGGTCAGACTACATGATCACAATGGTCCTTTCTGGCCTTGGAATCTACGGAAGTCAGAGGTTGGAATGATAATAATCTAAACAACTATAGAAATGGGAGGGAAAGTTTGTAGTTGAAATAACAGAAATATGTGTTGATTGGTTAATTCTAATGGAATGAGGGTGCTGCCCCATCTTGGATATTGTTGGTCTTGGGGTCCCTAAAATGGGAACAGGAGGATGGGTGGACTGGAAGGAGCAAACTTTACCATCATTGCTGCCAGCCCATCCATCTCCTGGGACCCCAAGATCCACCATTAAGCCTTCATTATCCTGGTCCTAAAAGGCCTCTTGACCAGACTAGGCCAGAGAGAGGGATCCAAATGACATCACCACCTACACCAGTTTTGACTAAATCCAGAACCATACCTGGAATGTGAGCTTTGGGTTCCTGCTGTCACCCGCTCTCTATTGTGTCATTGTCTTTCTCCTTCTGCCTTTGTCTAATAAGACTTCAGCTGAGTGAGCCAAGACAACTCCATCTTTTGCAACACCCCTGTAAGCCTGTGGGCATAAAGACAGCTAAAAGCAAGGCTGTAAACAGCCCGACTCTGGTACAAGTTTGCCAGGTCTTGGAGCTGCCGATGAGACCATGTGTTGGGCCTGTGTTTCTCCAGCAGCAAGGCTGCAAGTGAAAGTCAGCACCAGACACAGAAGCTCCCTTTTCTCTCATTGATGTTCTTTTCTCTCCCCTTTGTCAGGGATGAAAGTAACTTAAAGGACTTACTGGTACTCCGGAGTCCTTAGGAGGGGGTGTGGCCTCTCCCAGAAGAGGCGGGGCCTTTAAATTCCTAGATGCTTTAAATCAGGATTTAAAGGGCCTGGGGCTGTGGTGACAGCAGCTGGGAGCACCGAGCCCTTTAAATCACCCCCAGAGCTACCAGCTGCAGAGGCCCTTTATATTACCCCTGGAGCAACCAGCTGCAGAGGCCCTTTATATCACCCCTGGAGCAACCAGCTGCAGAGGTGGCTGGGAGTCCCGGTGGTGATTTAAAGCACTCAGGGCTCCAGTTGCTACTACCGCAGCGGAGTCCCGGACACTTTAAATCACCATTGGAGGGGGCCCCAGCCTCTGGCGGAGTTTTAAAGGTGTCAGGGCTCTGCTGCAGTAGTGGCAGCCAGAAGCCCCTGGCCCTTTCAATCATCGTCAGAGCCCCACTGCTGCTACCCCAGGGCTCCAGCAGCGGGGCTCGGGTGGCGATTTAAAGGGCCCCAGAGGGTAGCAAGAGTGGGAGCCCCAAGCCCTTTAAATCGCTACCCGAGCTGTGCTGCTGGAGCCCTGGGGTAGCAGCAGCAGCTGGGGACTTGGGAGGTGATTTAAAGGGCCTGGGGTTCCGGCTGCTGCTACCACCCTGGGCCCTTTAAATCATCCCCGGAGCCCTGCTGCTGGAGCCGTGGTGTAGCAGCAGTGGGCTCCAGCGGCAAGTTAAAGGGCCCGGGGCTGTAGCAGTGGCCGAGCCCCTGGCCCTTTAAATCACTGCTGGAACCCCGCCACCACCACCCCAAGGCTCTGGCAGGCTCTGGGGACGATTTAAAGGGCCTGCGGTTGTAGCAGCTGCTGCCGCCCTGGATCCTTTAAATAGCCACTGGAGACCTGCCACCGCTACACCAGGGCTCCAGGGACAATTTAAAGGGCCCGGGGTGGTAACTGCGGCAGGCGCCCCGGGTCCTTTAAATCACCACCAGAGCCTCACCACCGCTTCCCCAGGGCTCCGGTAGCAGGGCTCTGGTGGCAATTTAAAGGGCCCAGGGCTCCAGCTGCTGCTGGGAGCCCCAGGCCCTTTAAATTGCTGCCAGGGGAAGCCAATCGGCCTCGGTACGGCACACCAGCTCTTGCCATATCAGGGTGTACCAGCTTACTTTCACCTCTGCGTTTTGTGCTTCATCTTAAAAGGAGACAGGATTGGCCTCCAACAACAGCTCTAGCCCGTCCAAACTAGCCTTTTCTCTTTCCCTGCCAAAAGGGCAATTAATACAAGCTTTAATAACACTGAAAAGGCTGCCAAGCATGGGTTTCTCCCAATAAAAACTCTATACAGTTAAAGGGAAAGAGAAAAAGGGGTATTGTTACAATGAAAATCTTACTTAAGACTTTATCTTTCAAACGCTTTAACAGATTTTCCTTCTTTGTCTGGGTCTTTAATAAAAGGTTTAAAATATTTTCAGCGGTGGTCATTACACTGGGAGCTGCCTTGCCAGCAATAACTTGACACAAAATCCTGGACCACACTGAACTGTTTAATGTTGGAACAGTGAACACGGATTTCGTTAACATCTTACCCCTTGTTGAGCTCAAGACACGTCCTTTACCAGCACAAGATCAAATTGACTTCAGCGGGGCTACTCACATGATTTAGGCATGTTTAACCTTAAGCACATGTTTAGGTGCTTTCTGATTTGGGGCCATCACATGTGTTTCCCAACTATCTGAGAGCACTGCGTTTATTCATTCTGGAGGCAGGAGGCTCATTCCTATTTCATGCATTTACAGTTTTCAAATGATTATTCTTTTTTTTTAAATTAAGGAAACTTTATACTGCAAAACTTTATTTTTTTTTCTTTCGTAGGTCACAACAGTCACCTATGCACAATGCTTTGCACTGCCAGTTTGAGGCTAAAACTCATCAATCCCAATAAAAAGCCTTCAAAACAAAACTTCAAGAATATAATTATACGAGATATATGCCCCCCCCAACCTGTATCTTCACTTTTTGCAGTAATCAAACCTATGCAGAAAAAAATCCCCCTCATCTTCCTTTTTTGAATCTAATTGCCAGGATTATGGGACTTTTGTGGGGACCAGTATTTGAAACAATTCTAATAAAACCAGATTTTTAAATCCCGTAATGAGGCAGAATTTCCTTAGACATAAATATTGACATAATAATAATAATAATTAATAATAAAGACATGCAAACTAGACACCTTTGGTACAAATCCAAGCTCAGGATAGTGTCTAATTTTTCATATCATCCCATGAATGTCTTGATACTGGTGCATCATGGATATTACAATCTATACGGTATAGTAGTTGCTAGGATATTTTGTTCATGGAAATTCTAGGAGGTTTACGGTAACAACTGTGTCTCCTAGGAGTTCTGTACAATAAAAGACAAGAGTTCTACAAACAGCAGCGTGTGATGTGGCTACTTCATCCATCGCAGGGTTCAGCCAGTTTCTTAGTGTTATTTTTATAATATCACAGGATGGAAGCGGACAGTTAGAAAGCAGGTTACGTTTCTCTGCTTTTCCCACTGCCCAGCTCAGTGCCCTGTTTGCTGAATTGGATCTGAAATGATGAAAGAGACCTCAAAGGACCAGGAGAGCCTGGAATACAGGCTGGACTGTGCTCCTGACCTGCGGTGTGAGAAGAAAACAGATTTAGTGCCTGTTTGCCAAATTTGTGAGACATGTGTCTTGTCTTGGAGGGTCTTCTCTACCAAAGAGTGGTTCCTGCGGGCCAGCAATGTCTCCCAGAGGAAGTTCCTGGTGGGGATCGTGAAGCGATTCAACAGCCTGGATTTGCTAAACTATGCTGAGAAAGTCCTGCAGACCACCTACGGGAAGGATTTCACTTTCAGCCGGTCCCGAATCACCCCCAGCCTCAAAGAAGACATGACCACGTCCGCTTCTGACCGGGCTTTGAATACAGTAACTCTAGAGAAAGCCATGTCAGAGACCTGGAAGTGGTTCAAAAACAGTTCCTACTGGACTAAAGCAAACTACACTCTGCTCTTGCTTCAGATGTGTAACCCTAAGTTACTGTTTATAGCTGCTAACCTGGTCAGAGTCCTCCTGGTCAGAGAGCAGAGTGCCAGCTCAAGAAGAGAAACAGGTAAACAGAGTGACATGCTGCATGGCGGGAGAGATTGATCCCTGGCTTTCAGGATTAACCAAGGAGAGAGGATAAAGTCAAAGGGCCAGATTCTGATTCCCTACCACTGCGTGATACTTTACTGTACAAATAGCCGCATTGGACCAGATCTTCAGCAGGAGTAAATCAGTGTAATTCCATTGTCTGCCACTTTACACGACCTGAGGATATGATCCACTGAATTCACAGAGACCACTTGCAGAGTATGGTACTATCTCACTATGAGTAATGATGGCAAAACCTGTCCTAAAGCTGCTATTCACTTACCTGTGTTTTTAAAAACCAGTTATAAGTAGTACCTATGGGTGCAAATGCTCTTACTAGAGTTAAGTGCAACTTTGGAAACATAATGACCATACGACAGATTTTCAGATAGGGTTTTATTTTACTTTTCAATGAGCATAGTCAAGAGGGAAGAAAGTAAAGGATATGAGAACCATAAAAATAATGCACAGTATCCACAAATACCTGGCCAGATCCTCCCTCATCTGGTGTAAATTGGTGCAGCTGCATTAACTCCAGTGGAGCTCCCTGGATTTACACCAGCTGGTTATCTGGTCCATGAACTTTAATTTAGATAGAACAGGAGCTCTAGCAGCAAACTTTGCTACATCCAGTGAAATCAGATCTACTCTTGAGTTTTACTGGTGTTGTGTGTATTTGTTTCTCTTCTGCTGCCTTTTCTAGTGATATTGAAAGGACAATTGCTTTCACTTATTATCACTTAAGTTGGGACTGGAAGGCCATGGGGTTTTCCAGGATTCCCCCCATTGTTTGAATCCCTTCCTTTGCTTTCCTATTCTCCATGCCCCATGTCACGGAGAGATGACCTTTTCTCTGGCACATCACTGCTTTTGCAATTATTAACATTTCGTTGAATCTGGTTATTAAGAGACTTAGGGTATGTCTACACAGCAACAAAATAAAAATAAAATAAAAATACCATGGCAGCAAGTCTCAGAGCCCAGGTCAACTGAATTGGGCTCATACTATGGGACTAAAACCAGCAGTGTAGGTGTTCCCACTCGGGCTGGAGCCCAGGCTCTGTGCATTTCATCCAGGCTATGGCAGCTTAGCCCTGGGACTTGTTTGTGATCCTTCCTCTCCAGGAAACAAGCTGATGTTTGCACAGAGTGGTTCTTTTCAGCATGTGAGAAGCAAGGACGGAGGTACCAGGCCGCTTGGAAATATATGCACCTGCATCAAATGAAACCACCAAAGACTCTGGGGAGCTTGGATTGTTGCAGTTTGACTGTGAATTATTTTCTTGCCCCAATACCAAAAGCCTGTGTTTCTCCTGATAATGCTCTCTCCACACACTAACTCCAAGCACAGGATTTGTTACATCAGGTCAGATGAAGTGGGTGTGACTAACACTAGCATATAGCAGCTGAGGGTCTGATTCAGTGGCTTCAGATATGGAATCTTGCAGCTAGGAATGGGCAATACTGATGCTTCAGAGGGAGGAGGAAAGAAACCCATAATGCACCTTGCTAATTGTGCTGTGCGGTACATGAGGGTTGGATTTCTTCCTGTCCCCCTGCAGTGATCAACTAGCCCCCTGATGCTTGAGCTCTGACTATCCTCCCCTTACGCATGCTTGTCAACTTAGATGGTGAAGTGACTGGGCCAGCAATGCAAGGCACAACTGCTGAACAGCAAAGCACAACTGATTGTAGATATTGTTCATAGCTGTATTTATATCACAAACCTTCTGGTTAACACTTATATCCCCTAAGAACTTTCCCTCCCTGATCCTTCCTGTCTCCAAGCACAGGGAGCGATTGGTGATGGGCAGTAGCAGAGCACAAGCTGAAGGAGGAGAAAGGCAACCCTGGCAGTGAGCAGACAGAGCCAGCTGGGATTCAGTCCTGGCAGGAGTCCTGACCCAGGTTTACCTCCAAGCAACTAGGACTCCCTCACATAGCCAGTCCATAGGAACTGGATGTGGTATATATGTGTGGGAACACGGTAACTGTTTGCAAGAGATGAACATCCAGGGAAGAGAGGAATTGTATAGGGTGGCCTGGGATGAGTACAACTGGCATTAATGGGGTGAAATAATTTTCTAATATGAGGTCTACTGTGCAAAAGACTTCCAAGTGAAATGGTGGAGACATAAATGTTCAAGTCCTTAAAATTACTCTAGACAAAACCCTGAAGGAACCAATCCTACACTAGCCAAGGGGAATGAGACAGATAACCTATCAGGTCCCTTTCATCTCTACATCTGTGACCCATGATTTAGCTTTGTTTGATTTGATTGCTCCTATGTTTGCACAATTCTTTCAGAGGACGAGGAAGACAAAATCACGGTGGTCTTGACTGAGACCCAAAGCAGCTTCAAGCTACAGGAACACACGAAATCCCAGGAGCAATTGCGACCCACATCTCAATCCTTCCTGACTTCTTCCACAGCCCTAGAAAGTGGGGTCTCATCAGAAGGAACCAGCCAGTTTAGTGAAATAGGTACTGTAACAAAAGGAGCCAATGTGGGGTGTTATCTAAGACACTTCAAAGCTGAAGAGTGGATAGGGTGGGTTGTTCTTCGTGATGTACCTTCAGCTACTACAGAACTCAGAGTGCTGAAAATATCCTGGGGAACTATAGGGTAACGAGAATTAGGGGTAGTTAATAACTGATATTATGAATATACCACAAGGCTCAGGCACTCCTGGGAGTCCTTAATATGCTATTGATTCTGCTGCCCCAGGCATAGGTGTCCAAGGAAAGATACCGTGCTTCTGGCCCAGAGACCTGGCGCACATGTATAGTGAGAGAGCTGCATCAGCGGATGATGATATATCCTCCATGTCTTCAATCGACCCAGCCCCCACCATTGTCCCTGCAGCTTTCCAGTCAGTCTCCAGTGTGAACAAGTACAAGGACTTCATCCGCTGCCTGCCGACCCATCTGTCCAAGTACATCCTGGGTACGGCCCCTCTTCCTTCCCAAGAACAGCTGCCCCATGGGCACATCAATGCTATATGACCATAGCTTGGAGTTAACCAGCTTGTCCTTGTAATTCCTCAGGGTTTCTGGATACAAAGAGCCTGAACAGGTGCACTTCTGTGAGCCAGCACTGGGCCTTCCTGGCCAAAGAGGTCAAGAAGGAACATCTGTCGCATAGCCTAGTCCTGGAAGAGATTGTGTACTTGCAGGTACTGTGCTTTGGCTTTTGCCTCTCGTTCTGCCAACCTGGCTCTTACACTATAGCTTCTTTCCCCCTCAAGCCCCTAGCCAATAGATGGGAGGATCCAACGGGCCTTAGAGCCCTCGGGATGTTCCTCCCAGTTTCACCCTGTTGTATTCTTCCTTCTTCCTCGCTCTCCAGAGCCAGGCTAGGTTAGAAAAGCCTTTACGCATCCTTTCAGAGTCTGCTACTTCTGAGCAGGGACTTATCAGCAAGATTGGTACCAAAGATTTTGGTCACAGATGAGAGCATAAACATATGTTGGATTTTAGGGCCCTGTAAGGGGATGCAGAGCTGTTCTTCTGACTCGCTGAGGCAACCCAAACTCAGGAGCATAAGAGTGCTGAGAGCCTCTTTGTGGAAAGAGAAAGCTAGAGGCATGTACAGAAGGTCCTGAAGGGGAAAGCCCTAAAAAACAGAAATATGGGCCAAAGGCTTATATCTGTAAGTGCAGTCCTGCCACAGGGCTTAAGTTAAGAATAGCGGCAAATCGCAGGAAAGGATAAAACTTTAGGATTATACTCCATGGTGCATGTTGTATGAGGGAAATTAGCATGGAAACCCACTCCCTTCACACTGACACCCAGGCTAGGCTTGATGAAAAGTTCATTTATATGTTCAGCAAACCTAAGGTGAGTATTAGGTGAGTCCAAGCTGATACAGATACAGTTTGGGGCTCTGCCCCTTTAGCAGGTTTGGTTGGGAGCCCTACATATCTTTATGGGTTTGACCCCAAAACTTGGCTGAACAGGGCAGCTTGGGATGAGATTTACTTTGGGATGCAGGATTTGTTTGACCCCCGAAGCAAGGAGGAGGGAACTGAAAATATATGAATGAATTCCAGGAACAAAGAAACCTGGCTGTGATAACCCCCCCACCATCTGCACCAATCAGAGGGAAACAGGGCAGGAACCAGACAGGCTGGCAGCCCCTTCTACATGGGTTCGGAAACATACTGCTGTCCCACACATCACATACGCTCCCGCCACCAGAGCCTGGGGTGGGGTGGGTCTCTATCCTCTTAGTCTAGAAGGACTGAACAGCAGACTTCAGCGCCACTGCCTAACAATCTAGAGAAGACGGTGTTCTGTGATGCTAGGCATACTTTCCCCGAATCCCCTCCTCTCTTCTCTCAGTCTCAGACCTCTACTTGGCAGCTGATGATGGTAGTTTTCACCTTGCTCCTCCCTAGGCCAGAACACCTGTGAGTATCCTAGCCTCTTGACCAACTTATTCTCTAGGGAGTTGACATCAGCCTACAAGCCATTATCAATAGACCTTCATGATGATGTGGGATCAGTGCTTACTTTGTAATGAAAGAGGTGCCAGGGTTCAAGCAATTTTTTTACATTCATAACTGATGCAGCAAGGCCAGGGGTGCCGGGGCTGTGAACTGCCAAGCCCACAGGCGCCAGGGCTCAGTCCTGGTACAAATTAAGCACTGTGTGGGATATCTGGAATATATGTTGGCCCCGAGCAGCTAACTGTATGATATTATTTGATCAGTGACTGGCCAATGCTTTATTAAAGTCTTCAGCGAACATCTTGCCAAGCTGCAATAACGATTGTCCTTTTGTGTGAGCTGACTAGTTTGGTCAATGTGAATGGCCCTGTAACAGTGTTCACTCACTGCAAGAGCACCTCTTCCTGGTCAAGCATGGCATAGCAGCCTTCTTCCCATATGGTGCTCTCTGCCAATGGGCACTCTGTTGCTGCAGTGGTTTCTCCTCCCTTAATTCACAGTGCTCAACCTTCATGACTCAGCCCTCCGTCTAGGTCACTATATGGTATCAAAGTCTCAGTGGACCAGCTGGCCAGCTGGCATCTGCAACAGTCCTGTGCCTCTTCCTAGGGACCGGGAGGAGGACCCAGGCCCACCCTCTACACTAGGTTCCAGCCCAGGGACCCTTTAACCAGCAGCCAAGATCTATACAATCCCCTTCCTTGCTGAGGATTCAGGTTGAGTCACAAATATTTGGGTTACAAACAATTCAGCTGTTTTGCAATGCTTCTTCCTCTCTGGTAAGGTCATGTTCCTGTGTATTGTGTAGTATGCATCTACAATTCCATCACTGGAGAGCTGTATCTTTAAATAGGAGGCAGGGCTGTGAGGCAACTGCTCCCAAATAAAGAAGTGTCAGTCATTATTTAGCAATGAAATTTCATCAGAATTGATTTGGAAAAAATGACTTTGATCACTAGTCACAGCCCCTGGTGATAAAGGCATCACACTCAGCTCGAAGTAAAAACATCTCAGTGAAAACTCAGGCTGCGTGTCTTGCTGTCTATCCCATTTATATCTCCTGAGAACCTATAAATAAACATGTGCACAGCAGATCTGAGGCCCAACACTACAATAACAAACTGGTGTGTGAGTACCAGCTCCGAGGAGCAACCCTACAAGAACAAATCAGGGTGTGCAGCCCAATGTGCTTAAGAAACTCATCAATAAGAAACCAGTGCATGCAGCTCAGCCTTCCCGGACACAAGCCCACAGAAGTGTATGTAGTTCTGAACTGAAGAAAATAAGAGCTGCTTTCTATTCCCTATCTTGCTGTACATTTGGTCTGTGTAGTAATGACACCAATGTCCTTTGATGTTTATTCCAGGGGTCATGTCCTAGGGGAGTCATTCCCAGCTATGCTAAAATGACCAACGTTCTAATTCCAAGGATAACTAAAGAAGGGGACATCATCCCAGCAAGAGGTCGCAGATGGAAACGCAGAGGAAAGGTATGTTGCAGGTATATCTAAAGGGCCTTTCGGGGTAAGAGAGAGCAGCCCATTATGGATCTTGGGAAGCAGAATCATAGAAAAGTATGGGTGGAAGGGACCTTGAGAGGTCATCCAGTCCTTCCCCCCACACTGAAGCAGGATTAAGTATACCCAGAGCATCCCTTACAGATTTTTGTCTAACCCATTCTTAAAAATCTTCAGTGATGGGGATTCCACAATCTCCCTTGGGAGCCTGTTCCACAGTTAGGCTACCCTGAGAGTTAGAAAGATTTTCCTAATATCTAACTTAAATCTCCCTTGCTACAGATTAAGCCCATTACTTCTTGTCCTACCTTCAGTGGACATGGAAAACAATTGACCATCATCCTCTTTCTAATGACCCTTAACATATCTGAAGACTGTTATCATCTGGTAGTTGTGTATTTGATTTTTCCTTCCTAAGTGTAATATTTTGCACTTGCTTTATTGATTTTCATCTTACTGTTTTCAGACCAATTCTCCAATTTATCAGGATCATTTTGAACTCTAATCCTATCCTCCAAAGTGCTTGCAACCCCTCTCAGCTTGGTTTCATCCACAAATTTTATGTTGACTCTATATTCTGTTATTCAAGTTGGTAGTAAAAATATTGAATAGAGGTAGATCCAAGACACCCCCTGCAATACCCCTGTTCATGTGTCCTCCCAGTCTGAGAGTGAACCATTGATAACTACTCTTTGAGAACAGTATTTCAATCTGTTGTACACCCACATTATACCAATTTCATCTATCCCACATTTCCCTAGTTTGCTTATGAGAATGTCATGTTGGACTGTGTCAAAAAGACTTATTAAAATCAAGATATATCACAAGTACTGCTTCCCCCCATCACTAGGCCTGTCATCCTGTCAAAGAAGGAAACTAGATTGTTTTGGGATGATTTGTTCTTGACAAATCCATGTTGTCTATTACTTATCACCTTATTGTTCTCTAGATGCTTAAATATTTGTTGTTAAACAATTTGTTCCGGTATCTTTCTGGATATCAAAGTTAGGGTGACTGGTCTATAAATTCCCCGGCTCTTCTCCTCCTCCCCTTTTTAAAGATAGATACTATATTTGCCCTTTTCCAGTCCTCTGGGACCCCACACCTCTTCCATGATCCTCTTCAGAGATTGCTTCAGCTAACTTCTTAAGAACTCTAAGGGAAATCCATCAGGCCCTGTTGATCTGAATACATTTAAGTTATCTAAATAATTCTTTAACCCGTTCTTTCTCTATTCTGTCCTGTGTTCCTTCCCCCTGGTTGTTAATATTATTTTTGTTAAGCATCTGGTCACAATTAACCTTTTTAGTGAAGACTGAGGCAAAAAAAGCATTAAACATGTCAGCCTTCTCTGTTTCATCCATTATTCACTTTCTTTCCCTGTTATAGACCTAAACCTTCCTTCAGCCTTCTCTTATTTCTAATGCATTTACAGAATCGCTTCTATTGCCTTTTATGTCTCTTGCTAGTTGTAATTCATTTTGTTCTTTAGCCTCTCTGATTTTGTCCCTACAAGCTTGCACTATTCTTTTATAGTCATCCATAGCAATTTGTCCTAGTTTTTACTTTTTGTATGACTCCTTTCTGATTTTCAGGTCAATAAAGAGCTCCACCTGGAGTCATATCGGTCTCCCGTTCTTCCTGTCTCTCCTCTGCATTGGGAATAGGTTGCTGTTTTGCTGTAAAGTTTGTGTCTTTTAGAAAGTGCCAGGTCTCTGAACTCCTTTTCCTCTTAGATTTCTTTCCCATGAGCCCATATCTACTAATTCCCTGTTTGCTGAAGTCTGTTTTTTTGAAGTTGTTTTTATTCTGCTGCTCTTGCTCCTTTTTTTCCTTATAATCATGAACTCTGTTGCCTTCCCCTTTGAGATGCTCAACCAGTTCCTCCTGGTTAGTCAGAATCAAATCTACAATAGCCATCCCCTTACTTTTTCTGCCTTCAAAGACTTGTCCATAACACATTCTGAGAGTAGCTCTACTACACCGTACTCCAAGGAACGCCCCTGTCCTGCCCCCAATGTGCCCTCTATGTTGGCTGGGGAGGGGTCTGCACAGGGCATGTTCTCTGGGGTCAGTCCCCCATCACCTTTAAGACCCTTTAGTGTAACCGAGGAGCAAGAGCAATAGGTAATCTCTTCCCAACAGAGTTATTTATTCCTATTTCCTTTCTCTCTGTCCCTAGGAGGAGAACAACCTACAGGCAGCTTATCATGGCCAGATAACTGAAACTATCCAGCTGGAGGAGAGAAACATCTTCTGCGGCTCCTACAATGTTCGTGTCCTTACAGACCAGTATGTACATGCCACGCACCCTTGCTTCCGTCACCACACTTAGCACTGGCAACCCCTCTCCAACACTGGGGATCTCAAAGCTCTTTATAAACCTATAGGGACAACTGGTGGCTTCACCAGGCCAGTCATGTCACCTAGGGATTCCTGCAGGTGCCTTGCCTCCCCTTAAATCCTGTTTTCACCAGTGGGTAGCACAGTTTGCATCCACACTACACCATTGCTCAAGTGGGCTACAATGGTGTTGCAGAACTATATCCAAATCCTGCTGAAAGAACTAGCCTTGACCGTTCCTCTGCCATCAGGCTGTTCAGGGAGTGTTCCCTGGACACTGTAAGCTGGCCCTGAAAACACTTTCAGTTAACTGCATAGGAACCACATTGCAAAATCAGCTTTCAAAATTAGTGAGGCTTGGAAAGAGCTTTGTCTAATGGTTGGGCACCAGAATGGGCACCCAAAACCCTAGCATTCTCCTTCTGGCTCTGATGCGACTACTTCTGAAGTGAGTCACTACAGTTTCCCTATCAATAAAATGGGGGTAGTATTTGACAGTAGCTATCAGAGAATGTCTGGGAAATGCTTTCAAGATACTGGGCCTAATTTTTGCCTGTTTTCATTCTGTTAGAGAGACTAGGCAGGTGAGGTAATATCTTATAATTGGACCAACTTCAGCTGGTGAGAGAGACAAGCTATCTCGCTAAAACCCTGGGACCAACAGGATGTAGCTGATCTGCCACTGCAGAACAAATGGCTGCTGATGGGACACTAGATGGGGAGGGCTCTGAGTTACTACAGAGAATTCTTTCCCAGGTGTCTGGCTGCTGGGTCTCGCTCACATGCTCAGGGTCTATCCGCTCACCATATTTGGGATCAGGAAGGAATTCCCCCCCCAAGTCAGATTTGCAGTGACTGTGGGGGTGTTTTGCCTTCCTCTGCAGAATGGAGCAAGGGTTACTTGCAGGTTTAAAGTAGTGTAAATGGTGGATTCTCTGTAACTTGAAGTTTTTAAACCATGATTTGAGGACTTCAATAATTCTGCCAGAAGTTCAGGATCTATCATAGGAGTTGGGGGGATGAGGTTTTGTGGCCTGCAGACTAGCTGATCATGATGATCCCTTCTGGCCTTTAAGTCTATGAGACACAGCTACAACAACTTTGCACTCTTTTGTCATTCTCACCTGTGCAGGAGGGCTGTGAAACACCACCAGATCAGAATGATAGTGTTTGATACCCACTTTGCACTAGTGAAAATGAAGACACGAGGTACAAGCCAGGGGCGAATCAGGCCCAGTAAGTGCTGAGTATTATTAGTGCACAAGTGTGGACAAGGCTACAGTTTCCTATGCATATTAATTTTTCTAAGGTGACTGTTGCTGTTATTTAGTCAAAGATTTGATGGAACCAGTGTAGAAGTCCCTGAATGAAAATTAGGATCACATTATTTACAGGGTAACTTACTCATGATTTGTGCCCAAATTTCAGGGTTCGATTCTGCCCCTCTTATGCGTGCCTTCCTCCAGAATTAGTTTCACTGGAATCAGAGGAAGTATTTCTATAGTAAGGAACTACCCAATGTGACCAAGGGTAGCAAAATCTAGTCCCTGAGCAGCATTTTCTGCTGCCTATTACATATGCAAAGCAGGATTAGAACCCAGAATGTTCTGCTCCAATCACTTATGCTCCTGCCACATGAGCTAAAGGAGGAGACTCCCCTTTGAGTCACAGATGAGTCAGTGTGTTTATATGAGAATCCAGATGAGTCAGTGTGTTTATATGAGAATCCAGCTCAGTGTGTGTGAAAGTCAGTTTGTGAGTGTGAGTGTGTGTGTAGAGGGAGGCAGGGGGGCGATTGTATCAGCCTGTGTGTGTCTTGGTGTGTGTATGAGACTGTGTGTGTGTGTAAGGGTGTATCATAGGATATGTGTCTCAATATGTGCGGACATGTGTATAAGCAAAACCTGAAATATGTATATTTTGATACATTGTTGCGGCAAGAATTGGCATTAAAAAAAACAATGTCCGGGGATCCTTGATCACCAAACTTGCCCTTGTATAAAGGGATTATAGTGACTCAATTTCAAAAACAGTGGGGTCAGCAGTCCTCAGTGGGTCTCATCCCCTTCCTCTCTATGATTTATTCTCTACAAACATCAGCTGAAACCTTGGGTCTCAGCAACCAGGGCTTTCCCTAGCCATTTTAGAGCCCAACCCAGCCTCCTCGCACGGGGAGGGGGGTGGGGGCAGAGAAGGGAGGCTGGCCCTAGGGCTCTGTAGGGGGGGGCAGGAGCAGGCTTGGGGGGCTGGAAGGAACTGCCCCCTGGCACGAGCTGGCAGAGCGGAGGAGGTTGAGGCTGGGTCGCTCCACTTCCTGCCGCCAGGTGAGTGCAGGGCAGGCCCGACCCCGCACTCATGGGGCAGTGGGAAATGGAGTGACCCGGCCCCAGCCTGCTCCACTCTGTTCCCCTGGTTCCCAGCCTCGGGGATTGGGGGGCAGTGGGGAACTGCCCCCAGCACTCACCAGCAGTGTGGATGGGAGTCAGCGGCACAGAGCGGGTTGAGGCTGTCTCACTCCACTTACCACTGCCTGGTGAGTGCAGGGTGCCCAAACCCTGCTGTAGTCCTCAGGGGAAGGAGTAGAGTGGGGGCGGGGGGATAGCAGGGGCTTTGGGGAAAGGGTGAAGTGGCGGGCGGGACTGGCGCGGAGCAGGGCAGCGAAAGGCAGGGCAGGGGGAAGGAGCAGGGGCGGAGTGGGGGGGTGGGGCATGGGGCATGGGGCATGGGCCATGGGGAAGAAGCGGAGCAGGGACTGGAGCAGCACGCAGCTGTGTAGGGCACCAGGAAATTTGATGCCCCTAATTTCTTGGTGCCCTACGCAGCTGGGTACTTTGCATATGGGTAAGGACGGCCCTGTCAGCAACCCTCCCACTGGCACCTTGAGGGGTTCCACGTACCTTTCCATGATGGCCCATCAATTCTGTTCACTGAGCTGAGATACTGCAGCATTGAGCACAACAGAGGTGCCTGTAAATAACAGCCTACAGTGCTTCCCTGGCTAGCCCAGTAATGCTTTGGCACATGTTCTCCTCAGTCTCTGCTTGCTTACCCAGGTCAGATCCACACAGGGTAATCCACTACAGTGGTGGGAACTTGCTTGCCATTGGCTCAGTGGACCGCAAAGTCAGGTTCCTTGACGTGTTGGAGCTGAAGGCAGTGCCGCCTGTGATCAGTGGCCATGCTGGGAGCATCAAGGCAGTGTTCCTCAATGAGAAGAAAGGGTTCGTGCTGAGCGCCAGCTTTGATCTCAGCATCCGGTGAGCAGTGCTGATAAGGGTCACCGGGCAGAGCGATCCAGTTTGAAATGATCTATTGAAAGGAAATTTTAAGCATAAAACCCAAAACCAAACCCAACATTGGGCATTTTTTCCAGAATCCTCCCTTCCCCGCATTTTCTGACTGTAATAATGGGAGAAGAAAAACACATCATAGAAATCCTAGAGTACTCCCTTGCTCACGCAGGACATTTCCCCTCTGTGCTTTCCTGTTTCATCCAGTACTGGAAGAAGTAGCAGCAAAGTATGCCAGGAAAACCGATTGTTGTGATATTTCTAAACCAGAGACATTGTTTCTGATTAGCCTCTCTGGTGAAATCCTGGTCTTGTTGAAGTCCATGCCAAAACTCCCATTCAGTTCAACAGGGCCAGGAGTTCACCCCTGAAGTTGGGAGTCTTTTTTTTTATCTGCCCATCATTTTGATACCAACTCATTGCCATGGTATCTGACCACCTTCCAGTGCACTTGGAAGAAAACATAGAGGGAGCTTTACACTATGCAGAGGCATACACTGGTGTAGGTCAGGATACATGTCCTCATTGAAGTTGGGGAAAGGGAAGTCTTATTATGTCATCTCTGTCACTAATTTTTAGGATACTAATAATCTGCTGCCACAATAGCGCTGCATTATGCCCACAAGCGGAAAGCCAAGTCAGGTTCTCCTGCTCTGGGATGACAGTGGCAGAGCCTGTTTCAAAGGCCACATCAGTCTACTAGGAGGGGAAAGAGTCTACATAGATATGGAGTCTTTGTCTCCCACCTGATTTGACATGGGATGGTCTTTGCTGTATCCACGTGCTTGGGTTTTCTCAGTGGAGCAGCTGTAAGTCTTCTTGGCAGCTGCTAGATGGAAATGGGGCTGTCTGAAGGACTGTTACATTGGGAGGCCAGAGAAGCAATCCAGATGTATGTGACCATGACAGCCCTGGTGCCACCTGAATAAAATATAAGATCGAGTATCTAAATATTAGGGCCTGATTCTATTGCCTTTCCATTGGGCTTTTCTTAGTGTCACTTCATTGACCCCAGTGCAATTACTCCTGACTTACACTAGCGTATGTGCGAGGTGAACTAGGCAGTAATAACAAATAAATCATTAATTAACAATTAACGAATCACAGGATTCTCCTCTTCTTGGCTCTTACTCTGCAGATGCTGGAATATATTCACTGGGGCTTGTGTGAAGATCCTTAACGGTCACTCGGGGACCATCACCTGCCTGGACGTGTACAAAAACTGGGTTGTGTCAGGAGCAAGAGATTGCATGGTCAAAGGTGAGCAAGCAATCCCCGAAATAGCCCGAAGGCTTTGATGGGAGCCACCATCAGCCACATGCCAAATCCCAGTGGTAACAGCAAAGGGGTTTGGATTGGCTTAGACCAGCAGGGAAAGTGGCCCACTACGTATATTTATAGCACACACAGTGTGTGACCCTGACAACCAGAATGGAAACCAGAGGGTGGATTTCAAACTCATAGTGGAGCTTAGTCTGCTCTGCAAGCAATGGCCATCCGTGCAACTCCTGTTAGAGTGGTTTTATACAATATGAATGGTATTGTGGTTATGGCAGTGGGACTTGAGAGACCCGGATTCAGTCCTCAGCTCTGCTACAGACTTCCTGTGGTGACCTTAGGTTCTCACTTGTGAAACAGGGCTTACAATGATACGCCATTGCTTTCACTATTTAGATTGTGAACGCTTCAGGGCAGGGTTTGTCTTTGTGCAGCATGTAGCACAAGCAGGCTCTGAACTCAGCTGGGGCCTCTAGGTGCAACTGTGACTCAAATAATAATTTGTATTTACATTTTCCAGAGTGATACAGACAAATAAATGTGGACATTATTCATGTTTCTCCCTCCCACTCCTAACAGTGTGGGATTTAAGCACTGGGCGATGCATCAAAACTTTAAAACACAAAGATGCCATTTGGACAGTTAAAATCAACAACACCCACATTGTGAGCGGCTGCGAAAAAGGGTTGGTGAAAGTGTGGCACGTTGATACATGCATGTTGATCAAGGTACGTTTCTTCCTAATCATAGCGTGTTCTGGAAACGTATTTGGGGGCTTTCTCTCTGTGTGCTGTCCTAGCTCTGAGCAGCTAGCTAGCCTAGCAGACCTCGATAGTACTACCTAGAAAGACCACAGACTCGGTTCAGTGGCAAAGGCGCTCGGCAAGGTTTATTGTCAACAAAGCACAGTACTAGCTCCCTGGATCTGTGTGTATGGGTACACTAAGACATGTAGGCCTGTTACAATGGACTCAGCTCAGTCAGCAAGCAGGACTCTCTGCTGCCCCCTGGGCTGGACACAGGGGCGGCTCCAGGCCCCAGCACGCCAAGTGCGTGCTTGGGGCGGCATGCCACGAGGGGCACTCTGCTGGTCACTGCTAGGGCGGCAGGCAGCTCCGGTGGACCCGCCTGCGGGAGGTCCACCAAAGCCGCGGGACCAGCGGACCCTCTGCAGGCACGCCTGCGGGAGGTCCACCGGAGCCGCCTGCTGCCCTCCTGGCAACTGGCAGAATGACCCCCCCGGCATGCTGCCCTGCTTGGGGTGGCGCAATGTCTAGAGCCGCCCCCGGCTGAACAAAGGGTTAAAGCGAGGTACACTGACATTCATAGACTGAGACAAACAACTGGAAAAAAACATCTTACGCACCACCTTATGTGTTTCATGACATCTGTTTGTTATCTCCCCTGGTTCCTGATATCTGGAACAAAACATCCCTATTCATTGTTTTGTCAAACCATTTTATCTTATACTAGATGGGGGATGTATCTGTACCAGCTGGAATATATTTATGCAAATATCTAGAGCTTAGTACACTAGCAACAACTTTGTCAAATTCACATACTGGACAGTGAACGTGCAAACATCTGTTTTAATACATGGCCTGAATTTGATTCACAGGCTCAGATCTTACACCAGGCTCTCTCTCTCTACTACACACTGAATCATAGAAACATAGGGTTGGAAGAGACCTCGAGAAATCATCTAGTCTATTCCCCTGCAGTGAGGCAGGATTAAGTTTACCTAGACCATCCCTGACAGATATTCATCTAGTCTGTTCTTAAAATCCTCCTTTGCTAGGGATGCCACAACCTCCGCAGGTAACCTGTTCCAGTGCTCATAGAATCATAGAATCACAGAATATCAGGGTTGGAAGGGACCTCAGGAGGTATCTAGTCCAACCCCCTGCTCAAAGCAGGACCAATCCCCATCTAAATCATCCCAGCCAGGGCTTTGTCAAGCCTGACCTTAAAAACCTCTAAGGAAGGAGATTCCACCACCTCCCTAGGTAATCCACTCCAGTGCTTCATCACCCTCCAAGTGAAAAAGTTTTAAGTTGGAAAGTTTTTCCTAATTACCAAAACCTGCCTTGCTGCAAGCTAAGCCAATCTGGGCAGCTGAAATCTTGGGGGAAGGGAGGGGGAGGGTTGGACTAGCTGAGCCTTGTGGTCCCTTCTAGCCGCTATGAGTCTCTGATTTCCTTGGTGGACATGGAGAACAATTGATCACTGTCCTCTTTATAACAACCGTTTACATATCTGTTCACCCCAACTAGTCATGGCTTTTTGTTTACACCAAAGCTATTTTTTAAAAAGAAAGAAAGAAAAAGGTATGAAACTGGTAACTGATGATCGACGGAATTAGTGATGACTGACCTGTGTAAGAGCCTATTGGCAAACAGTTCACCAAATTAAAAATTGACATTTGATCTGGTCTTTAATTTTTTGCTGTTTGCAGATATTTGTATGAGCTTTTGTTTGGGTGAATGTTCACAAGCAGGGATTTTCTGGATGATAGCCATATTTCAGGGCTGGGGATGACGCATAGTTACACCAAGAAATAAAATTTGTTTCTAGCAGAAACAGAAACAGTTTATAAAGATTAGGGATATCCAGATAGCTGCACTGTAATTAAGATCAGAGCCAATATGATTTCCGTTATACCAGTGTATGCCCAGAGTAAGTGTTCTTTGAGAGGTGAAAAGCAGTTTCTATTGATGGAAAAGAGTCTGATAGAATTCCATATACGGATGTGTATCAAGGGTAAGATATTCCATTTCTAGATGACCAAAGTTTACATACGGCTCCTACTAGCTTGGTTAGGGGCCGTTTCATATTGTTTTCCCTGGTTGATTATTCGCTTAACAGACCCTAAAGGTCTCAGTTTAATTCTCTTGCTGCAATAATATGCATATAGTTAGGGTTTTAAAAATAATACATTTCATGATTTCAGCTATTTAAATCTGAAATTTCATGGTGTTGTAATGGTAAGGGTCCTGACTCAAAAAGGAGTGGGGGGATCATGAGGTTATTGAGTGGGGGGAGGGGACGAGGGGGTGTTGTGGTACTGCTACCCTTTCTTCTCTGCTGCTGTTGGCAGTGGCGCTGCCTTCAGAGCTGGGCAGCTGGAGAGCGGTGGCTGCAGACTGGGAGCCCAGCTCTGAAGGCAGTGCCAGCAGCTGTGCAAAAGTAAGGATGGCATGGTATGGCATTGTCACCCTTACTTCTGCCCTGCTGCTGGCAGCGTGCTGCCTTCAGAACTGGGCACCCAGCCAACAGCCGCCGCTTTCTAACCACCTAGCTCTGAAGTCAGCGCAGAAGTCAAGGTGGCAATACTGAAACGTCCCTAAAATAACCTTGTGACCACCCTGCAACTCCCTTTTGGGTCAGGACCCCCAGCCTGAGAAACGCTGATCTCTCCATGAAATCTGTATAGTATAGGGTAAAAATACACAAAATACCAGATTTCATGGGAGGAGACCAGATTTCACAGTCCGTGACACGTTTTTCATAGCTGTGAATTTGATAAGGCCCTACACAGAGTACACACAGGGATCCTGGCCAGTGAATGAGTAAGTCCACATTAGTGTCTGGCCACCAAGAGTGAGTCTGGCATGTTTCGCTCACAGTGAGTACTGAATCAAAACTATTACCAAAGGGCATATTGTAATCCTTTATAGAATCCATTATAAAGCATAGGAGGGCAGTCCTGTCATTGTAATATGAGAATGATTAGGGCTATGTGTATGCCTAGAATTCTTATGGTATGTTACACTATGTGACATGTGGCTTTTTCATGTTCCAGACCTTAGAAGGGCACCAAGGCCCAATAAAATGCCTGGCCTTTGATCAATGGCATCTAGTGACAGGAAGTTCTGATGGATTTGTCCTGGGATGGAGCATGGTGGGAAAACATAAGCGATGTCTAATGGCTTTCAGGCATCCACAGTAGGTATCATTCATACATTGGAATCCATATTTAACAAATGTCTACATGTTTCCTATAGCTCTGACTCAGTAAAGTGAACTCTGTTACCTGCTTAGGAATATGTCTACATAGAATGTGTTAATTCACAGTCCTAACACTTTCAAATTTTCCCTGTCCTGCAGGGAGGGTTTTTTGTTTTACAGGAACTCACTGTTATTTAATGGAACAGTGACTCCCGAGTAAGGAATCCCATGCAGAACAGATGGAATCAAAGTCCTAGGACTGTGTATCTTGTATGACTCTTACCTTCACAAGGGAATAGGAGCATTCAGTGTTGTCCCATGACACAATAAAACTAGACATTTGGGAAAACTATTATATATGATATTATATATGATGATGAAGAGATCAAGTGTACAGAAAAGCACTGATCGACTAAATACAAAGGGTGAAATCCTGGCCCTACTGAAGTGAATGCGTGATTTGCCATTGACTTCCAATATGGCCAGGATTTCACCCATGATGATAATATACTTTCAAGAAACATTAAGTTGCAAAGTCAAAAACTCCAAAGTTAGAATATGTCAAAATTAAGGTTGCCTGTACAACCTCAAATCAGTCCTCTTACACATACGCATTTTGATACAGTATTTTAGGACATGCTCATATACTGCCAGATTTCAAGTCCCTGCTCCAAAGCATGGGGATACTAGAGTTGTTCAATAAAAGGTCCCAGCATTTTTAATAAGGAGAAAAACAATGTGTTTTTCCTTTGCCTTGTTATGAAAACAGCTAAATCAGTTTGACTGAAATTTCCCCAAAACATTCAACATGAGGAAGACACCCAATGTGGTAAATTTCAGCGCAGTTACAGTTAGACAGAGTTATAAGCCACTGGAAAGTGGGTTTTTAATAGGAAGTGTCAGGCAACCTTAAAAATAGGTGGCGATACTACTCCTGCCTATAATTAGTATGATAGACTCACAGACTCATAGACTTTAAGGTCAGAAGAGACCATTATGATCATCTAGTCTGACCTGCACAATGCAGGCCACAGAATCTCACCCATCCACTTCAATAACAAACCCCTAACCTATGTCTGAGTTATTAAAGTCCTCAAATTGTGGTTTGAAGACCTCAGGCTGCAGAGAATCCTCCAGCAAGTGACCCATG
>NC_133781.1:10918142-10983779 GCF_003597395.2 Chelonoidis abingdonii
ATGCCTGTCTCTGCCGTGGGCCCCCTCCGGGAGTCTACGTACTCTGGACCCCCTGGGCCTCTGCACCCCAAAGGGGCTGATGCACCCTGTTCTCTAGATCAGAGTGACTCTCAGCCAGCATAAAACAGGAGGGTTTATTGAGAGTTGAACACAGCACAGGAAACTCTCAGGGCTTCAGGCCTGGCCTCTCACAATAACAGCACATCCCACTCTCCCTGCATCCAGGTGGGCTCTGCCTGCTTCCCCTCGCCAGCCCTGAGCCCCCCTGCTTCCCAGCTGGGCCTCTGATATCCCCGACCTCAAGCCCCGCCTCTGTCCATTGTCTTCTCTCCAGGTAAACAGGGTCGTAAACAGGAAGCCTGGGTCTCCTTTCCTTGCAGCTTTCCTCTGTCTGGAACCGGCTGGTCAGGTCAGTGGGGTCCTCTCTCTGCAGCCCTTTGTCCTCTCACTGGCCAGAACTGGTCATGTCTCCTGAGCTGGGTCCCGAGTCCCTCTCCGGTCCTCTGTAACAACAAACTCCCTCTCCTCTCACCTCGTTAAACCAGTAACACCCAGGGACATTGAGTCCCACCCACTGTGCATGCAAACCCTGGAAAAAACAGAAAACCCCAAGAAAACCCCTCACTTCATCAAACTTGGATCACTTTTTTTCCCTTTCTTGGGATGCAGGCTTCTGATAGTTTCTGCAACTTTGACATGAAGTAATTCCAGGTCTCTTCTGCCTTTAGATCCACAAGTTCTTCAGTCCAATCCACTTCCCTAACTAATTTCCTTAATTCTTTAAAGTTAGCCCTTTTGAAATAAAAAACCCTAGTCCCAGATCTATTTTTGTTTATTCTTCCATCTAGTTTGAACTGAATTAGCTCATGATCACTCGAACCAAGGTTGTCCCCGACAACCATTTCTTCTGTGAGGTCCTCACTACTCACCAAAACCAAATATAATGATGTGAGTGCAGGTGAAAAAACAGAATAAACAAAACACAATTCTTTGGAAGAAAAACTAATGCAGATCTTATGTCTTCTGGACGTGAACTGTAAAGACTTAGATGCAAATGCTCCCAGCCATGACAAATGTTAACATCTAGGACTCAATCCACCTAAATGTGGGGTGCTCTTATCCCAGTCCCGGACCAACTGACCCACTGTGAGTCAAGGAGTTCAGGAAAACAAGATCATTCCCACCTCTTTGCTATTGACAAAGAAGCAGGGATGATTTAAGATAAAATGGGATCCAGATACACCAAAATTTCAGGAACCTCTAATATATTCAATAGCATGTTAAGCTACATATTTTGGCAGAAAAGACAAATAGAAGATAGTACATATGTGAAACGTGGAGGCATTAGTTTTGTTGTGGAAACCATTCCCTTTGCATATCAAGACATTTTGTGATTTTAACTGTGCTGTGATAAGACTACATCACTATACTGTTTGCATTTATTTTCAGAGGTTATTTAAAGGAAGAGATGGGATTGAAAATGCCTACTGGCAAAGCTAATAAGCTGTGACTGGTCTTAGACACAGTGGTTGCTACGAATAACTGCTTCGTTCATTTTTTGAGCATGCATATGTCCAATAAATTGTCTAGACTTCATAATTTTGGCCATCTCTCCATTCCGAAGGCAGTAATGATTAGGAAGGTATTTGCTGGGTGACTTTCATCCTCCCCAGCCTCCTTTAAACCTGACTCGTTCTCTCATCTACCCTATAGGCAGAGATGGACCTGCTTCACTCGCCATCCAAGAACCTTGTTACTTCAATCTTCTCATGTAGGAATAAGGAATGTGCTTATTCTCCAGTGTTTTGTTTTCAGGGAAGTCTTGTATCTGGCATTTCTGTATCTCCGAGTCATCAGTGGCTGCGCTGATGGAAAAATACGTGTATTTAACTTCCTGACTGGGACCTGCCTGAAGGTGATGAGGGCCAACAGCAGAGGTGATCCTGTGGTGTCCTTCTGCATTGTAGAAAATAGGTGGGTAATAGCAGTTGCACTCAGACTCTGAGCCAGTTAGACAGATCGTGTTGCTCAAGAAATCATGTCCTTTTTACAGCCCTAACAGGTGGGGTGTTTTTAGAGGATTCTGCTGGTTTATTGACTACGGATCACTGCAATATGTTATTCTATTAAGTAGGTGTGGTGTTTTGGTTCGGATTTCAATCCAAACTTCCCCAAAACATGGGATATTCAGTCTGATGTTTAGATTCAGGCCCATTTTAGAGATAGGGGAAAGCTATAAAGTGGGATCAAGATTATGATCTGAATTTCCTCAGAAGTCTGGGTGGGTTCAGGATCAGGACCACGTGTGCTCTTAACACACCAGTGTTCTACTGCATTTTCATAAATGCAAGAGATCAAAAAGGCCTACTCATCACATCCATCCTTCTAGACAAGAGTTGGCATGTTTCCTACAGTCTGTTCCCAGTGCTTTTTCACCCAGATTCAAGGGGCCCTAGCAACAGGACAACCACCACTTCTCTTGGGCAGTATTTCACAGCCTAACAGTCAGAAAATTTTTCCTTTTCATGATTTCATCTCGTTATTCCCAGTTATACCGAGCAATGAATGAACTCAACAGCGTTCTTTACATTCAGGTTGCATTAATTGGAATGTGCTGGGTCTGACCACCAGGGCTGGCAACAATCTAAACACTGCTCATCTTCATTTCCCCAGCCAAGCAATTGCATCTTCAATTCTAGTCGTGCGCCTCAGCACCTGTAACAGTGCATACAAGCTACCTTGCACAACAGGTAACTGCTAAACCATTATTACAATGTGTGTTTCTTAGCACTGTTCCTCTTCCCTTCCTAGGATGGTGATCAATGCTCTGAGCAGTGTACTGATGTTCCAGTTTGAGGATGTAGAGTGGGACTACACGCTACAGGCCGACCGAGAGGAAGTAACAAAGGATAAGGAAAAGCACAAAGAAATCAGGGTCAGTATGCAGCCCTATCCATATGTTCGTGCTCAGCGCATGAAACGGGATTTAGCCAGCCCCAAGAAGATATATTATTCTGAGGAGAAACCAGATGAGGACCAGATAATGTTGGCATACCTGATTCGCCGTGGGTCAACGAGGGGTTCCGGGACACGTTCAGGTACCATATACACCTCATGCAGTGCACTGTGTTAAAGGGGCAGCCTCAACCTGAAATCTAGTCAGTTTAAAAAAATGAGTTAGGAAATATTTTCAGGTACCCACTGTCCTAGCTAATCCCCCACCATTGTCCAGGGATGTGTGCTAGACAGCTGCTGCATTTCAGCAATACTATATATTTTGTAAGGCCCTTTAGGATCCTGTGAGAAGCAGGGTGCATTAGAAACTTGAGGTCCTAATTCAGCAAGCTATTCAAGTGTCTAACTTTAAGTATGTGAGTAGTCTCACTGAAGTCAGTGGGATTACTCATGTGCTTAAAGTTAGGCATATGCTTAAGTCCCTGCTGAGGTGCACCAATTATTACTTATACTGTGGGGGGGAATTTTAAAATAAGTCTTAGCAGCATCTGTGATCAGACTTCACAACCAAGATGAAGATTAAATCCACACAGGCTTACACTCTTCAAACTGTACCATTCCGATGCAGTTTCAGTCTATGGGTGGCTACTGAATCCAAATTGTGATGCAGAAACCTGCAACTCTGAGCTTGTGCTCTATATTGCAGACACCACATGTCTGGGACACTGCGAAGCTTTTGTCTTTGTCCTAAAATATTCATTAGAACAAAAACATTGTGAAGAAATTCACAGCTGAGGCCAGGTCTACACTGCGACTTTAAATCGGTTTAATGGCCGATATACCGATTTAACGCTGTATCCGTTCACACGACGTCGTCATTAATATCGAGTTAAACGGCTCCTTAAATCGATTTCGGAACTCCTCCCAAACGAGAGGAGTAGCGCTAAATTCGATAGTGATAACTCGGATTAGGGTTCATGTGGACGGAAATCGACGTTATTGGCCTCCGGGCGGCATCCCAGAGTGCAGCACTGACCGCTCTGGACAGCAATCTGAACTCGGATGCAGCGGGCAGGTAAACAGGAAAAGCCCCGCGAACTTTTGAATTACATTTCCTGCTTGCCCAGCGTGGAGCTCTGATCAGCACGGCTGGCGATGCAGTCTGAAATCGAAAAAGAGCTCCAGCATAGACCGTACGGGAGATACTAGGTCTGATCGCTGTATGGGGAGACAAATCTGTTGTATCCAGCTCCGTTACAGAACACGAAATGCCAAAGCGTTTGAATAAAAAACTCCAGGATACACAGCGCTGCGTGACAAGCGTAACGGGAAGCCAGAGACTCAAATGGACGCTCATGAAGGGAGGGAGGGGGTACTGAGGACTCCAGCTATCCCACAGTCCACAGCAGTCTCTGAAAATTATTTGCATTCTTGGCTGAGCTCCCAATGTCTGTAGGTTCAAACACAGTGTCTGGCGTGGTTCAGGGAACAGCTCCTCAGTTTATTTCCCCCCACCACCACGTGAAAAAAAAAAGGGAAAGATTGCTGTGCTATGGCGTTTGCTCAATGCACTCCGCGAAAAAGGCGCCAAAGGGTTGTCTGCTGCCTTCACAAAGGGAGGGGTGAGGCTGTACCCAGCACCACCCGGGGCAATGTTTTCTGCCCCATCAGGCACTGTGCTCTCAACCCGGAAGTGGGAACTATGGGATAGCTGAGGAACAGCTACCCACAGTGCACCGCTCCTGAAATCGATGGTAGCTTTGGACCATGGACGCAAACAATCGATTTCGGGATCCCACTGTGGACGCGCTAAACCGATTTTATTAGATCTGTTTTGTAATATCGGTTTAAGCTAATTCGAAATAATCGTGCAGTGTAGACGTACCCTTAGATTCCATTTCAGTCCTTTAGTGCAAGACCATTAAATGTCTTAATGTCAAAAAATGCAGCTACCCAGGATTGTTAAAACAGTCATGTGGCATTAACACCCACCACAGCCATTCACCTGAAGACCCATGCGTTGCAAGGAGACAGGCAATAGAGAAGGAATGAACCAGATTCCAACCTCTGTTACAACCAGTGTAAATCCTCAGAGTCAGTGATTGTAGAATCTATGGATTTTCACCAGCATAATCCAGATTTGAATCTGTCCCAACAAGGAGGCATGAAGGTATCGTCTTCCAAGCTTCTCTGACACTTTTAGCTTCTCAAACATTTGTAGATATTTTTCAGTCAACCATGGCTCGCTAGCTTTAGAAGTTGGAACTAGAAACAAAATAGTAATCGAAAGCCAGAATTTCAGAAAATACATAGATAATGATGACCTTGGTAGATAAAAGACAATTAGCTTTAAAATCTTAATGCTACAGGATTAATCCATGTCCCTCTCTTGCAGGTCTCCATTATGAATTTGTGAAGGCACCTGCTCACCAGTCAAATCAGACTTTGCAAAGGAGCATGGGTTGCCTTGAAATAAAGCCGGACCAGAAGAAAAGGTTTGCTCTTCCTGGGAGACGACAGGTCTACAGCAGTGATTCAGATGACTCAGGTCGAACATACGGTGCAGCAAAACCACAAAGCTTGTCAGAGTCTGGTAAGAGACCTTGGTGGCTAGATGCTATGATGATGATGGTTAAATTAGAAATATCAAAGATAGATAGATTATATGGTAAGGGGTAATATGCTCTGGGTAAGAGGCCTGCAGTAAATGAGAAGTTTGATCTGGAGTCTGCACTGGGTAAGTGGATCTCTTTGGGGCCTACAATGGTTACGAGGCTGTTTTAGGTCAGGCAGATGAACAGACATTAAAACAAGTGATCTCTTCTAACTGTGAAGCCTAGAAAAGTTATGTAATATTTGGGCCCATTTCTTCCCCCATGCCCTTATTGCTACACTTTAGATTTCCTTTTAAATGTCAAAATCACTTTGATCTACTAAAAAAGTAACTTTCTCTGGGGAGGGAAGGAGAGGGTTTCCACACACAAATTCTCAGAAGAAATGGTTAGCTACTATTTAAATGCCAATATTTGCTCAAGAAATCACTCTGTAAATACACTTTGTTCCAACATGGCTGAGCCAGCCAGCAAGGTGGTTTTACATTAAAATTGGACAAGCTAATCCAGAAATCCCAGGTGTGCTCCTTGACGATCTGATGGAAATCATTTTTCTTCCCGGTTGTATTGTTCGTATTAGTGTATTTTAATTTTGTCTGGGCAGCCCCTGAGTGTTGGTTGGGGCTTTAGTATTTTTCAGACGAGACCTAGGCTGGATACAGTCCTTCATGATGTTCCCACCACTTTCATATTTCCGATGGCTTGTATTGGATCAAATTTTGTCCTCAGTGGCGACTGTAGCTGAGAGAGAATATGGCTCTTAATGGTTTTCTCACTGGAGAAATGAACTGTGATAAAGAGAAGCCTTACAGTGACTTTTCCCACTCCAGTGAGCGCTTCATTGGCTAACACAGTGGATTAGAGAAGCCAATGGCATTTTATGTACTGGCAATGAGTTCTAAATTCAGAACCGGTTGGGGATTATAATTGAATCCCAAAGAGTCTGAGAACAGAGAAGAGAAGCAGTGGACATGTTGGTAAGATACCCTAGACTATGGAAATACAGCGAAAGGTAAGTTAGGATGAAGTGGGGTAAGGAGAAGGCAAAAAGACAAGTAGTATTAAAAATAGGTTAAAGCATGTGAAACAGGCACAAAGAACGGGTTCATAAATAGGAAAACCTGAACAAGAAGCAAAAGATCTGGAGCCAGCAAGGTAAAAACTACAGAAAAGTCATGAAAATAATTTTTAATACATAGAAGTGGGATTTAATGGCAACATTTGAATCCCTGTGTGGATTTGGATTTCAAACTCCCATAGGACAAGATCTTCAGCTGGTGTAAATTGGCACAGTCCACTGAAGTCAATAGCGCGACACCACTTTATGCTAGCTGAGGATCTGATCCCTACTATTCACAGGTGTTTGGATCTTGGGTTTGCATCAGGCCCATCTCTACCTGGACATTACTTATGTTAATACTCCACATTTACCTATACCTGGCAAGAACAGTGTCCTTAATGCTGTGTGCTCTATATTGCTATATTTCTCATTTTAAAATCCCTACCATTTCGTAACTTTGGCCATAATCAGATAATCTTGGAATGATGATTAAAGACGGTGATTGGTCCCCTTCATCAGAGACCACTCTCCAAAATGTTCAAACATCAGAACCTTGTTTACCTTGAGCTTTCCAATTCTAATCCAGTTCAGATACATAATGGCCAAAAGTTGTTACCGTCTGATTGTTGTTCAGCAGCTTATGTTGGAAACTGACTTGGCATTTTGAGTTCACTTACGGGCATCACCCTCATGAGACCCAATTCTGCTCCCATTAGAAACCATGACTTCAAGGAAACAAAGACAGGTGTCAAAGCACCCACAAACAATTATCCACCCAGTGTCATAAATTATTTTAACACCTACAGACTATTGCAACTCCCACTCTATAGATAACTAACATAGAATTGTCACCACTGTTGGCAATCAGGTCAAAGAATGATTGTGACTGAACCCATAAAGAGGGTCCTCTGCCACCCTTAGGATGGACACACATCAGACAGGACAGCCTTGGGGAAGCTTGCTTGGCTGTTCCTTGTGCTGTGCTTCTGTGGGTAAACATGGAAACTCAGTCTCCAGGACTGTCACGTTAGTGCCCATTATCATCCCCCTTTGGGGACTCCATCTCTCCAAGAAGGATCAAACAGGCTACTACCACCACCAGTTTCACTGTAAAATCACTTCCATATATACGTCTATATATAGAGTCAGATTTTTCTTCTTTTCTTCATGTTTATCTTTGGAAATAGATAGTGAATCTGGCTACGACTCTCCAGTCCACGCATCTTCACTTGCTGAAAACACAGAGGCCACTTTACAGCGTATAAAGAAACGAAGCCCGCATTGTCCCATTTCTCCTGACCAGATTCTCCTGACTGTTAGCACGCTGCAGCACGCCTACAAGCCAGACCAAGTCAGCTCCAATATGATACACCATGCAAAAATCAGAGATGTCTGGGGACCTCGGCTGCACCCCCAGGAATGCCCTAAAAAGATGTTGTCATACAAAATCCCTAAGCAAGAGAAAAAGGATCAGTCAGCCCAACTCAGACACATTAAATCTGCTAGTAGCTCTCTGATTATGAAAAGAATTTCCACACCTTTTGAAACCAAAAGACTGCAGCTCAATTTGAAGAACTCTTTGCATGGGTCTGCAGTGCACTCTTTCATTCCTGCTCCCATGATTGTACGCTCCAAGTCATGCTGCAGCTTGCCAGAAGAGAAGGTTCATACTAGCCATGGCAGAGCCACTTCCCTATCTGAGGGTGGGGCTCAGTTGATTGGCCACTTAACGAGCTCATCTGAATCCATCAAACTGACACGCATGATGATCGCACAAACTAAAATTGAAGCAGGGCCCCGGAGAGAAAGTCCCCTCTTCTTACAAACTGCAAATCCTTACCGGATCAACAGCGGGTTCAGGCTTCTGACAGTGAAGCAGATGAAAATGTATGAAGAAGCTACAGCTGTTGAGTATCAAGCTCACCAAACAAAACGTATAGCAGACCAGCAAAAAGAGTGCAGGAAGGCCTGGTTAAAGAAAATTAAAGGCCTCCCCATCGACAATTTCACCAAGGAGGGAAAAATAGCTGCCCCTGAACTTGGGCTTAATGTGTATGTCTGAGCGAAGCTCCTTAAGGCACACTACCAGCTCTTTTAAAGAAATAAATGCAAACAAACAGATGGGATTTGGGGCTTCTTGGGTTGCTCAAATTGTTTGATTCAGCTGTGGTCCCCACTTGAGGATACCATCTAATAGCCCTCAATGTTCTGTTGTGGGAGGGATTATATAAGGAACAGTGCATGACTCTTCAAGAAAGTATTATTGACATAGTTAAATAGTCCTCACAGCAGCCTATGAGATTATTATTCAGCTGGGCCTAGTGTTACAGTAGACTGATTTAAATGTGATCATCAGCATCTCCTCTTGTGATCACCACACAGCGCTATGCTTGCAAGTTTTCCTTGTGAGGCCTCAGACAAGCTCCAAGAGGCTGATCATCCGACCTATGTTTTGAGCAAGGGGTGCCTGATCCTTGCAATCCTGGGGGCAATTCACCAGGTGTCTGAGCCACATAAAATGTGCATATTTATTATACAAAATAAATGGACCCCATCATAACATTTCTTTGTACTTGTATCTTCCTTATTGGACTGTAATTGAAACTGCTTGTTCTCTGACAGAGAACTGTAAAGACAAGCAGACAGCATCAAGGAGCCTTGCACATCTTTACTCTAGCATAGATTGCTTCTGTACTGAAAAATTTACATGGTTTTCCTATGAGACCAATTTTATTAGTGTCAAGTCTATTCTGAATAAAGGGTCAGCACAAGGCCTTGTCTTGCTTAAATCTTTCTTTGAGAGCTTAAGAGGGATGAAAATAGTGCATAGGCCTAGTGCTGGGTCTTTGCACAGGGCTGAATTTCATCCTTATCTTCCCTAGAAATGTAATTCCATTTAGACTTGATTTTTAATAGTTGAGTTAGTTAACACAGTGCTGACAGTCAGTGCAGATGTACTAGGGTTTACCCATCAGTATCTGACACAATGTGGAACACGATTTATCCTTGCGGATGATGACCAGTCAGTTGTTGTCAGCGTTGTCACCTAACTCAAGATTAAAATTATGTTTAGACATGATTAAATTTCCTAGTGAAGACAAGCCCTTAGAGTGCATGAGACCCTCTTCCATTGAAAGGATTGGACCCAGTGGATTGACTATAGGAATGTGTCAAATTACTTAGACCATGGCTTTATATTTGGTATCTGCAAGGCACAGACAACCACAATAAGTGGATTAAGCAGTCAACTCAGGGTTCTTATATAGCATCAGGACATACAATTTCAGTATGTTCAACTGTGCTCAGCTCCCTCTCTCAGCTACAATATTTTCCTCCATCTGTAGTTTACAAAATTAAATAACTTTTGGTTTTAATTAGAACTTAAATGGACACCATTAACCTCAAAATCATGTTAAATCCCTTGTCGGTCATGTGACCTGAGATTATTAAATGGAACTAATTTTTAAAAATTTAAGATCTACATTTCATTTTTGTTTGCATTTCACTTATTTTGGATGCGGCAATTAAGTTGTTTGGTAGTCAGTTTCACATTCTGGTTTTCATACACTAGCACAGTGCTCTACTTTGGGTCTCCATTATTGCTCTGGAGCGTACAAGTCTGCAGGATCAAGGTCCTTGTTTGTGAAGTGCACTTTATTACCACATGTTTGGCCTGATCCAGACAGGTGATGCCCACCCATAACTCTGAGTCATGTCAAAGGGAATGTGGGTTCTCAACTCTTCCCAGGCCTTTTCTCCACTCATTGTCTACATTTTCACTAGCATTTGAATGCTTGAGCCAACCAGTTACATGCTTTAAGTATTTATTTATAGAAATAATAGGAAATATTGCTATAGATGTTCAGACTCATTCCCAGAAGTTCCATTCACTCAGGGGCAAATACAAATTAGTAGAAAGCTGACACTGTTCGGATAAGCAAGGGTAATACTTTGCAAGATGAAAATACTTCTTGATTCTTTCACTGGTTTTGAACTACTCATTTTAAAAAAATTAAATCATTACTGATTCTACATATTATACAAGAGCTGAGCAAACTCATTCTTTCTTACCCACGCAGATCTCCAGGTTGGAGAGATGGTGAGGAATAAGCCTTAAGTATTTTTTCTTATACTTGACAAAATAGTTAAGCCCCCATACTACTCCCGCTGCAGTAAAACTAACTTTGACTTCACATATGCAGAATAAAGTGATGTCACCCACAGTTATTCTGCAAAGATTCACAAACAATGAAAAGCAGAAAAAAATGTTTTAAAAATTGGTGATTTAAAAAACTGACTGTCTTCATAAACCTTCTGTACCAGGTAAGGTCTGTAATGGGCATTGTGCTATACTAAAATTATTATGACTTACAGGATGGAAAAAAAGTAGTTTCTGCTTTCTAAAGTAACTTTACAATTTTGTTTTCTTTTCACAATCTTTTGCGATTCCCCCAAAAAACCAAATAATTAATAAGATAGAGAGATATCTGTATCTGGAACAGTAGGAGCCATCAGTAATAGCACCAATAGGAAGTTTCCCCTTGCATTCCTTGGCACACACAAGGCTTACAGGCTTGATTCTCCCTCACATACATGAGTATGAATCAGGAATCTCTCAACTGAAGTCAAGTTATTTGGGTGTAGAACTGATGGGAGAAGAGAATCTGGTCCCAACAGTTAGAGAAGATTAAACACAACCCAAGATAAATCTTGAAGACATCTCTAAGGATACTTGGCATAGAAACCTGCAGCTGTATATACCCAACAGCTTGCTAAGCCAGGAGTTTTTCCTACTTTTTCATTGCTTGGACTGCATCTTAACAGAGATGCCTGCTCCCCTCCCTTCAGCAACTGCATATGCCACTCTGCTTCAGGTGGTGACTGAAAAACATATTCTGACAACTACAGTAATTGCTTATGTGGAAAGGAAAGAGCTGGGAAATGCTGAACATACTTTTAGTTATCTTTTAATGCTGTTGAGCAGTTGGAAACATTGAGGACCAAACATCACAATTTGGATCTTGGTGTGCCAGAACTAGGAACACGGCTGACTTAGCAGTTGTTATAACTGCAGAGCCCTTTCCAAGGTCTTGTCTTCGCTGCTGAAAAAGGTGTGATTTTTACCTCAGGTTTACTAATGCACATGAGCAATCCGAAGGGAAAAGAATACAGTGAAGTCAAGGCATTTTAGTCAGCTAGACAAGTCCACCTGGGGTTGGCCTCACCTAGTGTACCCATCATCAATCTAAAGTGCCTTGTCTCATCATGACTGTCTTTTTAAGTCAAGATAGCTCTCATGCATTAGTTACCTTGAGTTAAAGAATGCATCTTTCTTAACAGTAAAGAGAAAGCAACATATGTAAAGGGAATTCACAGCAGTGTCACTACATTGCTACAAATCTCTACCTCAGGACTGGTCTGCACCTAAAACTTAGGTCACCCGGGCTCCATCGCTCAGATCTGTTAAAAATTTCACGCCCTGTGGGAGGCATAGGTAAGTCAACCTAACCACCCCCTGTAATGCAGACAGGCCAATGGAAGAATTCTCCCCTTGATCTAGCCGCTGCCTTCCGGAGAGGATTTACTACCTTGCTGCAGCAACTATCCACACTGAGCGCTGCAGGGTTTGCAGTGGAGACGGGTGGTGCTGGGCTGACAGCACTACAGCTCCCTGGCACATGGCACCTCGCCAGCCCCGCTTTGGGCTGGCGCACGAGGCCTCCCCAGCCATGCAGTTACCCGGGGCGACGCGCCGTTGGCAAAACCGCCCGGCTCCGATCCCCTAACGCGAGGGGGTGGGGGGGCTGTTCTGGGGACCTTCCAGCTGACAGGCGCCGGTCCGGCCACGCCACACTAGGGGGGAGGGCTTTCAGTGCCCCAGCGACAGGGTAGGCCCTGAGGAGCCGCTCCGGCCGCTGGGGCCTGTACGGGGTCCTGCCGAGACCCCGCCGCCAGGGTAACCACCCGCTCTCATCTCCGCTGCCAGGGGCTGTCACTCACGCGTTGTTGTTCATGCGCCCACCTGGCGCGGTATGATGACGACACGCGACGGGCGGGGCTCACGTGAGGGATTGGCTCCGGGCGGTGACGTGGCGGGAGGCGGAAGTGAGGCGGCTCCAACGATGCTACGGCAGGTGAGGAGGGTCCGGGGGAGTCCGGGGTTAGTGGGGTTGCCCCGCGGTCTTCGCTGGCAGCGGCCTGGCGCGGGGAGGGGCAAGGGTCAGAGGGCAAGGGTCAGGGGTCGGTGATTGAAGAGGTAGAAGGAGGTTTCATGGCTCAGAGCTGGGCTCAGAGGCCACCGCAGAAGGGTGAGCAGCGCTGGCGGTGCCGCCGTCGGGGTGGAAAGGGTTCAGGTCAGGCGGCGAGCTGGGGTCGGAAGGCAGGGGTCAGGGTGGAAGGGGGTTGAGGGTAGGCGGCGAGCTGGGGTCAGAGGGCAGGGGTCAGGGTGGAAGGGGGTTGAGGGTAGGCGGCGAGCTGGGGTCAGAGGGCAGGGGTCAGGGTGGAAGGGGATTCAGGGTAGGTGCGGAGCTGGGGTAGGAGGGCAGGGGTCAGGGTGGAAGGGAGTTCAGGGTAGGCGGCGAGCTGGGGTCGGAAGGCAGGGGTCAGGGTGGAAGGGGATTCAGGGTAGGTGCTGAGCTGGGGTCAGGGTGGAAGGGAGTTCAGAGCAGGCAGCAAGCTGGGGTTGGAGGGCAATGGTCAGGGTGGAAGCGGGTTCAGGGTAGGCGGCGAACTGGGGTTGGAGGACAGGGTGGTTGGAAGGGGGTTCAGGGTAGGCAGCGAGCTGGGGTTGGAGGGCAGAGGTCAGGATAGAAGGGGTCTGGACAGATGGTGATGGGGTCAGAGCAGTTATTTCAGAGTGTGGGAACATAGCAAAAGAATTACTAGGAGATGGGGGAGGGGGGCAGGTTAAGATATGAATACCAGGGATCTACTGCTATTTGGATGTAGGGGGCTTGTGAGGAGCCCTTTTTTAAAAACAATACTTTAGGTGAAACAATTTAAAACACCAAAATATTTGTATTAAAAATAAGCAAAAATTGACCTGAAAATAAACGCACATGGATAAACACTAGTGACTGGAAATCTTAACTCAGGGATCGGCAGCCTTTGGTCTGCGGCCTGCCAGGGTAAGCTCCCTGGTGGGCTGGGCCATTTTGTTTACCTGCTGCGTCTGTAGGTTTGGATGATCGCAGCTTCCACTGGCCACAGTTCCCTGTTCCAGGCCAATGGGGGCTGCGGGAAGCAGCGTGGACCAAGGGATATACTGGCTGCCGCTTCTCACAGTGTCAATTGGCCTGGAGAGGTGAACCGCAGCCTGTGAGAGCTGCGATTGGCCGAACCTGCGGACGCGGCAGGTAAACAAACCGGCCAGCCAGGGAGCTTGCCCTGGCAGGCCACGTGCCAAAGGTTGCAGATCCCTGTCTTAACTAAACCATTTGCCAATTACTGTTTCATTAGGATTTATATTGTGGTAGCATCAGTAGGCCCTAGTCAGGGATCTGGATTTCATTGAGTTAAGTAAATGCAAAGAACAAAGACATGAATGCTTTTCATTATTAAACCTCTTGCAATCTTCAATAATCAGTTATTTAACAGAACTATAGAAACTCATATAGGAATGGTGTCTTAACAGTGATGTGATATATTTGTAGATGCCAAGAAATTATGCCAAATTTTGAAAATGATGCACATAAAAAATTACCAGATTATTTTTTTTTGTCCTGCAAATGCTTAATCTCATAACTTTAAGCATGTGAGTAGTCCCTGGGACTACTCGTATACTTAATCAGTTGTTTGATTGTTTGCAAAATCAGGGCAGATGTGTGCCATTGTATTGTGTAGTGTTCATCAAATAATTTTAAAAAACCCAAACATCTGGGATCAGACATTCAGGGAGGTGAATTTACAAGCAGAACTCAAATTTAATATAAATTTATAAAGCCAATGCAGACAAATACATGGAACTTTGAAAAAAGCTTAGTTGTGCGAATGCCTGAGATCTCTCAAAGACTAACTTGTTATACTGCATTACATCAATACTGAATTTGGCCCATGGCCTGTGTATTGGGCTGGGGTAGGTCCACTGTGTGGCATGGTAAGAGTCATAAAAACAGTTACGGCAAATTTGAGCAGACTCCTGAATTGAATGGGAAGCCAGAAGGATTTTGAAGAATGCATGATGTGATTTTCTTTGTATGCGTAGCAACGCTGCAGCATTCTGCACGCGAGTGACTCCAAAGAGCTTGGACTTGGGCAGGCCTTACAGAAAGGATCTGCTGTAAAGTGAAGGCAGGAGCAGATCCTCTATCTTAGTTTTGTAAACTCTGTGATAAAAGATGTGCCAGATGTTTTTTTTAAAATGTCACGCAAACACCTGATTTAGTGTTAATGGCAGTTGTGTGCCCATTGAAAGGAAAATTTACTTCACTGGAGATACCTGAGGGCTTGTCTACACATAAAAATTGTACTGCTTTAACTATATCTGTGTAAAAGCAGCAAAGAGTCCTGTGGTACCTTATAGACTATCAGACGTATTGGAGCATGAGCTTTCGTGGGTGAATACCCACTTTGTCGAATGCATGTAGTACAGGACTCTGCTGCTTTTACAGATCCAGACTAACACGGCTACCCCTCTGATACCATATCTGTCTAGTTTAAGCGATACAACCCACTTAATGTGGATGCAGTTATACTGGTATAAAGGTGATTACATCAGTATAGCTTATCCTCACATGGAAAGGAGAATAAGCTATATCAACGAAGGCCCCTTTATACTGGCATAACTGTCCACACTAGGGGTTGTACCCTTATAACTATTTTGGTAAAAAAAAAAAAAAAATCACACTCTTAACTGAAATAGTTTTACCAATGCAAAAAGTATGTGTAAATCAGACTTTAGACAAGTAACTTCCAACTTCTGAGAAATAGACAGCCCCTAATTTCACTATTTATGTCCTCTGTGGAACCCTAATATAACATGGACAAGCCGATGTTTATGCCTCTGAAAATAAGCAAGAAGTCCAGAAATGCTCAAAAGGACTGAAGCTGTGTGCATAAAGGACTTATATTAAGACCTGAGATTACCCTACTGTTTGCAGAAGGGCCTTTGGACTCAAAGCATGTGTTTAAGATGGTCTTCATGTGATGCACGATGAAGGAGACAGTGTTTAAAACAGTTTGGGAGGGGGGCATGTAATTTCTGTTGCATTTGGTTAATTTCCAAGTTCTTTGACCTTAAGGTCTCATCAGAATAATTCTGGATTATCAAAACCATCCCCCTTTTGCATCTGAAAATACTGTATCAATTACTTCTTTTGTAACATTTTGTATCTGTCTGCCACTTTAGGACAGTAATGATGACACTGAAGATGTGTCACTGTTTGATGCAGATGAAGAAGTATCCACGAGATCAAAAAAGTCAAAGATAAGGTCCGTGGTCAGTAGAAATTGTTCCTTCATGGGTTCCACCCAGAAATGTGGCAGAGGCAGGACTGACGTGTTGGTTCTTGTTTGTTTTGTGTCTACTTTTTGGTGCAAGAGCAATGAGTTTCTCTCTTAGAAGTGAATCTCATGTTTTAAAGAAATGTTTCCTGGCAAATGGGGAGGGTAGGAGGCTTACGCATGAATTGCTGAAGAATTTAATCATCCATTAAAAAAAAGTCCATGTCTTTATGGTCCCTATGGTCCCTATGTTGTGTTGTCTGTGTCCGGACTCAGGAAGACAGTTTGAAACAAGAAGAGGTGTAAACTGGCCAAAATTCTGGCTCCTGTGCACTGCGTCTTGTGTAATAGGGAGTTTTTCAGGACAGGATTCCTTCTTTCTAGGCCACTCCATTAGCATTTCTCCAGTCTCATGTCTGGAATAGCCTCTGTTCTGTTTCCCTTCTTCCCCTTGCCTGCCATATCATAGTGGCTGATCCAGCAACCTCACTTCTGCTTTACCCCCAAATGCGCTGTACAGCCATACGCAGGGAACTCCTGTAGAGCAAAGCCTCTTTGAAATGAAAATGCATCAGAGCAGACCCAGAAAAGAGCAGTATTTCCCTATAGAGAGATGCGATCTGCTTCCATTCATCTCAATAAGTGTCTGTCTTAATGTTACCTTTCAAAAAGTGCCATATACTGAGAACTTGTGAAGGGCTTCCCTGCTCCCTTCTTCTCTCCCACTTCAAATCCTGCATGCACTTTGAACAATGGCCACAGGCAGGATAAGTCTGTGTAGTTATCTCCTAGAGCAGTGATTCTCAACCAGGGCCCCGTGTTCCCCTGCAGGGGCTGCGGATAGGTTTCAGGGGGTCTTCCAAGCATGGCCAGTGTTAGACTTGCTAGAGTCCAGGGCAGAAAGCCAAAGCCCCGCTATGCAGGTCTGCAGCCAGGGGCTCCGAGCCCCATCACCCGGGGCTGAAGCCAAAGTCTGAGCAACTTAGCTTTGTGGTCTCCCCTGTGGTGTGGGGCCCTGGGCAGTTGCCCTGCTTGCTATCCCTTAATGCTGGCCCTGGCTTTTAGATACAGAAAAACAGTTGAGAACCCCTGTCCTAGAGAACTTTGTTATGCTATGTAGAATGATGCGTAGTAGCGCTGCAATGCTCATCTTTCCCACTGTTGTCAGCGTGCTCTGCAAACCGGTCTCATTTGAAGGCATTTGCCCTCCTAGGCTGTGCAGATAGAAAAAAATCCTCTTCTGCCTTGAGAGAACACATCAGCTCTTTACCAAATGGCTTCAGTCTTGTTTCAGAGACCTGTGACTGAATTGTATTTCTGATGTATCGTTTACAGGCACCCAGTGGCATCATTTTTCCACTTGTTCTTCCGAGTCAGTGCAATAGTTGTCTATCTTCTCTGTGAACTGATCAGCAGCAGCTTCATTGCCTGCATGGTGTCAATTATCCTGCTCCTGTCGTGTGACTTTTGGGCAGTAAAGGTAAGTCCTCTTTTGTCACTTTAAAATATTCTTTCAAGAGAGCAACAGGCCAGGTCAAACTGTCTCAATATGTTTGGCTTTGTTCAAAAATAAAGTCAACTCTTTTAGATCCTGCAAGATATGAAACATTACAATTTCTTTAAGAACTTTAGAAATTCTGGGAATCTCTTAATCTCAAATTCTGTCCCCCTCTTATTTATTTTGGAGGGGTGGATAGGGATAGGGGTTAATCTCAGACTTTCATTTGATTCACGTAATGCACTATAGACTTCATAAACAGAAATTATGTTTCTTTCAGATTCAAGATTTGCCAGAAAACCCCAACCCACAGTTTTTTTCTTAATATTATTGAAATTAATTGTTGTTGGGCTGAAAATGCTAGAAAATACATTGGGATGGCCACGAGAGAGCCTAAACAATGCCTACTTGCATTGTACTTGGCTCTGCTTATTGAGATCACCAAATTCAAGAATAAAGTACTACCCCAGTACTGTTAGGAACTTGGCTTTCCACTCCATTACCCTCTAATGAAGTTGCCTTGCTTTACTGCACTACCATTTGACAAAGGCATTCTCAGTTCCCACCTCAAGAGAAGCTACCAGGCTGTTGCTGTGGCTTGCCCTGGCATGTTAATTATTATTACTAACACACACCTAATACAAATTCATTATTGGGCTTTAAAACAGTTCTGCTGCTTGGTGGTACTAGTAAACTGCTTTCTCTTTAAAGCTGCTTGTGCTTGTCACTCTTAGCAGAGTTATGTATATGGTGACTTTGTAGCCTCACCTGTCAGACTGATGAGTTACCTTATTAGTGGAAGTGTTAATATTGAAACAACAGGATCTTCCCCAACAGCATGCCCCAGTGGAGTCCTGCTAATGCCTAGGCCAGAATAAGGATACCGAGAAGCTACCTTTGGAGCCCGGTTAGAATCCGTAGTGCAAGGCTACAGCACATGGCATTACACACAAACTCTGCATTAAAAGAATGTTAAGATTACAGTCTCAAGCACTCTCAGAAGTTAGGAGATGCTAGAGTTAAGGTTGCCTGTGCAATCTTAGTTTATCCCCTTGTACACTATGTGTGAATTATGATACAGTCTTAAATTACAAGAATTTGTGATCCTAAATCCTCATTCCAGGCTCTTTGTCCTAGTCTTTCTCATCCCCAGTCCACTTCCGAGGCTACTTGTCCCAAACTTCCCCACTCATCCCACTGATACCCAGCAAGCCCCAGTCTTCTCACCCTGAGGCAGACTACTGACTTGGAAAATTTCAGTTCAAACAGTGACAGCTGGTGACTTTTTTGACAGGTGAGGCCCAAATTACAAAGTCTTACAAATTCCAGTGTCTGTCCTCCTCCTTGTCTTATAATGGGAACTGTTAGGCAGCCTTAAATATAAGCCATGCTGGTAACTAGCAGCATCACCTATAATACAGTTTAAGGAATATGGTCTGTTAGCAACTGATATAATAAGTGGTGGCATCGGTTGTTGAAGTTGCCATAGCAATTGAAGACATTAGGAGTTTAGAAGACATGGGAAGAATTGGTTTTAAATGTTCATTCTGGTATTTCATGGGCAAGGTACAGGAAGGATTTCTTTGGTTGGTGGTATGGGGCTAAAATCTCTCTGAACTCCATTTCCTCCTGTATTTAACCCTCTCCAGAATGTTACGGGCCGGCTAATGGTCGGCCTTCGCTGGTGGAACCAGGTGGATGATGATGGCAGGAGTCACTGGGTGTTTGAAGCCAGGAAGGTAAATGTTTAATGTTTGTGTTTTAACTGCTGCAGTTTGGTAAAATCTCCATGTACCGAGGAGTAACATTTGTGAGAGGTGGATTTTGTGAGGTGGACATTTGGCACTAGTCATGGGCTGAAAGCACCAGCTTGTTTCATACAGGATAATGCATGGCCATCAAATGTTGTTAACCCTCAGCCATTCTCTGAATGGTTCTCAGTCACTATCCTGATCTGATATGGAGCCAGTGACCTAGAGGCTCTGTATCTCCTTTGGTGTAAATGTGAAACAGGTCATCATGGAGAGCTAGAGTCCAGCCATGCCCCCAGCTTTCATTTGTGGGATCCCAAGAGCAGAGACCATTTCACTGTGTGAAGTCAATGTAAGACTTCTGAGAATGGGCGACAGGGGATGGATCACTTGATGATTGCTTGTTTTGTTCGTTCCCTCTGGGTCACCTAGCATTGGTCACTGTCAGAAGATAGGATGGACTAGATGGACCTTTTTCATCTGATCCAGTGTGGCCATTCTTATGTTCTTAAATGATCCGTCTGTTAATCTTAAATGCTTTTATGGCCCCGATCACCATAGTGTCTGAGCACCTCACCATCTTCAATGTATTTATTGTCACAACTCCCTGGTGGGGCAGGGAAGGCTGTTATCCCCATTGTACAGATGGGGAACTGAGGCCCAGAGAGACTAAGTGACTTGCCCAACGGCACACAGGAATTCTGTGGTTGAGCAGGAATTTGAACCCAGGTCTTTCAAATCCTAGATTAACACCTGAACCACTGGACCACCCTTTCTCCAGATCAAACTAGTTTAGAGAAACTAAAGCAGAGGAAAATAAACAGAATATTTTCAGTTCAGTTGAATTGTCTTAACCTCCTAAAGCTATATTGGGTTAATATTGTCTTGGGGGGAAATATATAAATAGGGAATGGATGCTTGCTTGAGAGCTTGTGCTCACAGGCTCGATTCTTTCCACATCTGGTGGACATGACCTCAGGCTCAGTAATACTAGGAACTAGTATGAAAACATATAAACATAGTAAGTCTGTGTGAGTCAGCACTGTCCCCTTTGTTTGTGCTACTCTACATTGGCCTACTTACCAAGGGTATAAGGATTTAATTTTGCATCTATTGGGAGCAGCTAGACATAGTTGCTTATACAGTGCTTTGAAATATACCAAGGACTCTGCAGTATGTCTTGGCCTGTCTCGTGCGGTATAGTTATACAGTGCAATATACTACAAGGGACTTTCTAATAAGCACATGATAAGTGTTAATAAAGATGCGCCAGTCCAGTTAGCTGATGATTGTTTTGAGGGGAAGTTTTGCTGGCTATGGCAACGCCAACTTCCTAACAGTAATAAGATGTATCACTTGTTCCCTCCCACCTTCTTGGTTTGTGATAAAGACACTGTACACTAGGGCATATGACGATGGGCCGCTGGTACGCTCTTCTGGTGGTTGATGTTATCCAGAACTTGGCGTGTTATGTTAATAGTTCAAAAATGTCCCTTATCCGGTCCCTAAAAATATCAAGGGGCGTATTCTACACTTTTCATTTCAGCCAGAAAACTGACAGGAAAAGTCCTGTTTTGTTTTGTTTTTTAAAAAGCCGTGTTTCCACAGCACCAAGAGGGCTAGAAAGCTCCCCATGTGCCTTAGGAGTGCATCCTAGCAGTCACTTGTGCGCTTCAGTATGGATGCAAACGCTTGTGGGATGTTGGTTCTGGGTTGTTTTTAATGATACTGTGAGCTGTACAAGGACACGGACGGCTCAGTTTCTGCTTCCTTCCATTTCCAGGCATCCGCTCAAGGGAAAAAAGTTTCATCTGAAGCCGAGTCTCGAATCTTCTGGTTAGGACTAGTTACCTGTCCCATCATCTGGGTGATATTTGCCTTCAGTGCCCTGTTCTCATTCAAAGTGAAATGGCTGGTGAGTTTAGCACCTCAATCCTGTAGTGACTGGGTGCATTAAATACCTGTCCAGATTTGTCACCTCTGACTTTAGAGAACTGGACAATAAACCCCTGTTCCTTGTGTCTTTTCTCCTCTGTGACAGGCAGTGGTTACAATGGGAGTGGTTCTACAGGGGGCCAACCTGTATGGTTATATCAAGTGTAAAGTGGGCAGAAGAACAAATTTAACCAGCATGGCTACCTCCTATCTTGGAAGGCAGTTCTTGCGGCAGGTGAGAATCCCAAAGTTTACTGAGTGAAGCCTAAATGTCCCTTCTCAGCATGTGTTTAAATAGGGCACATGGGACACTGAGACTTGGTTCATTAACCAAGTTACTTTGGAGCAGTCTTCTTAGCCCAGTAGCTTTCAGCTGGCAGTGCCATAGCAAAACCAAGCTAACTGGGCTGAGTTTTATTGTCTTTATTGCTGTACGTAGAAAAGCTTGTACCGTTCAATAATTTTATATTGGTTTTACAATTTGCTGGGCTTGTGAACAGTGTAAAAAATGGTGGTTTCATTGCAAATCTATTGCTGCAGAAGTAGAGGAAGGCTGTTTCTCACATACCATATCTGTGTTTCTGTCCACAAACTTCCTCCCCTGCCTGGGCGTAAAGAGAGTATGGGGTGAGGGATGGAAGAACTCCTAATTAGGAGTTCCCAGCATGGGTATTAGTACTTTGCCCTTGTGGCAGCCTGACGTCCTGTGAATTAGCGTGATGCTCTGTGGTATACTTGGGTCTAAGTTCCATCTGTAGCACACCATTGTCAACAATCTACCCCCTCGCCTTGGGTTGACTAGCTGCATCAAGGTAAAAACTATCCGTGCCTTATCTTTACTAGGATTTTACACTGAAATGGCTGACTCAATATAAAAACACACACCTCATTTTGCAGTGAAGACATAACCTAACTCAGTTTCTTGGCTCGAATTTAGTCAACCTCTTTGATTTGTCAAGGGTTTCCTATCCAAGAAAGCACAGGCCATCTTTCTGAAGCATTTGCCCTAGGAGTCCAGCTGTGACTAGCTTAGTTCTGAAGTAATACCCCTTTTCTTTCTTCCACAGACTGTGGTTAAAGATGACCAAACCGAATCCTGAAGACTGATCCAAAATTGGATTGGATTTATACTGGTGAACAACAGTAAATGTTTTCTGACCTTGAGTTTAGGAGCTACATAAACTGTGTGTGGGTTTGTTTTTTTTTTAAATTAAATCTTGCAAGACTTCTGGTCAACTCTCATAGCAAATTACTCTCAGTTTTTCTGCAACAGTTTGCATTTCAGAGCTCTTCTAATAATTTGGTTGGTTAAGGCAGTTGAGGTAATTCACCTAATCTTTTAATTAAAAGAAAATCATAGATCTGGAGCCTAAATGGGAACTAAACAGTCTGGGGTGAAGTAAGAGATAAAACTACTGGGCATCCTTCCTCACAATTTGTCAGTGTGAAAAATGTAAATGAGGCAGGTTTTATATCATTCAGGAACTCCCCCGTCCCTCCAGCAATTGCATCAAATAGCAATTCACCCTGCAGAATTACTACCTGCAGAAGTAATTCTGCTGTTGGAGATAATTGCTGTCTAAATCCCACTCTTACTCTGTTCATTGAATGTAGCTAGAAGATGACCTGTTAGCAGATGTTGGTCCTGAACCTGTTCCCATTGAATTCAATGGGACTTCTGTCATTGGCTTGGGTGGGATCTTAAAGTGACATCTAAGCAGCTCAGTTACTTTACTTATGAACGATACTTTGATATTCTGAACAGCCTGATTACCACCTGACTGAGAGGTTATGCTGCAGCTTTGATTTCACCTTGCTCAATTTATAAAAGTTTTGCTTCCCAAATAAGGCAGGAGCTAGAATGGCGTGGAACTAAACCCTTAGTGTGGGGTAGAATTCCCCCTTACCCTGTGGTGTGTGTCTGAACAGAGAGCCTGAGAGCGAGCAGTGGGTTTCAGGGGAAGCCGTGCAAAATACTAGCAGCAAAGTGAAGCTGTGAGTGGTTGTTGCCTGGCCATCCCTAATAAAACAAAGTGCTTCATGCTGCCTTAACAGACCACGATACCGCCTTGGGCACAGTGTAGATGTATCTGAGGCTCCCTGGGATAGATGGGGGGTGGTGGTGCCTGATAAATGCATCAGTAAGTTTGCCAGTGCAGGAAATTGTGTATCGCAGACCTGCATTGACTGCCAGTCTGTCTATAAAGGATGGCACTGCTATTATTGGAGATAACTGATCGCTGATTCTCCCCTCTGGTATTATATATATATATATATATATTTAAAAACTACATTCATGTGTGACCTTGTGTTCCACACACACAGAGAAATGCTCAGGCTCACTTGCTAGTAAAGTGCAGCTGACCGTTAGTAGTAGTTGAAAACAGGCCTCACAAAAAATTCAGGGTATGATTCCAGATTTTTAACTGGCCACTTTCCTCTCACTCACTGTGTTGCTGGCAGGGTGGATTCATGCAATCTGAATAATTCATATTCCGGAGCTGTCTAAGAAACCTAACGCTTGAATGCCAATTTGGCAGAAGGGTTTACTTTACATTAATCTATGCTGTAACTGCTCCTCAAGTTGTGCCTGTCAACAAATTCACTGGGGTTGGTAAGACATCTGCATCTGCTGTGTGCTCATGGACTTTTGGGTTATGTTGTTCAGTTAGATGGAGGAAGGTGACATGTTTTGCTTGGAAAGCGGCGTCGAGAGGGGACCAATTCTCCCTTGTCCTGTAACTCAGTTGAAGGGGGATTGGTCTTTTACATCAAAGGGGAGAATATAACCCCGGATGGGTATTTTTAATTTAAAAGCGTACTCTTTTTTTGGATCTAAATCATGGGATTGCATTAACAATGTTTTTCTTCCTATACTAAAGCAATATATTGAAATTGTAAAATCTCTTCAAACTCCAGCACTGTACATTTGTTAAATTCTTTGGACTAATATCTCTTTGTAAATACATATTTATAAAGTCTTGAAATTAAATAATGCTTTGTCTACCAGATCGGGTGCACTTACTAGAAACTGATGACACTGGATCGACAGGCAATGGAATAACAACACAGCTTAACAGGGATTGCTTGTTGAGTCACACATGTTATTAACAAGGACAGCTATAGTTCCTTCCATCTGAGGAACTCCAATTGCTTTGCTTACATTAGTGCACACCACAGCCCCCTGAGATAGGTATTGCTGTGCCCATGGTACAGATGAGGAAACTGATGTGCCCCTTGGCAACTCAGCAAATCATGTCTGAGCAGAGGATAGCGTTTGGGTGTTTCTAGCTCTATGCTTCGTCCACTACACCACTCTAAAATATATTTGAGTGCAAAGAAACCGATGGATGGACACAGGAAAGAATAACAGTGACAAAACTGATCTTTGCAAAGCAGTGGGTAACAATAAGAGAAAAATCCCACTATAGAGTGGGTAATAGGTGTGTGTGTGGGGGGGCGAAGTTGAAGAGAGAAACCAGTTTGTCCGTTGAATCACTTGTAAGTCCCTTCCCCTTAGCTGCAGCCATTCTACCATGAGCTATGCCGAGTGGAAGGAATAAGTATTGTCTAATAGGCTACATTTTGTATTTATTTACTTTCTCTTTAGTAGGGTTGGGACTACCGTGAGTCCATAAAGAGAGAGAGAGAGATGCAGTAAGACACTATAGGTTGGCTGGATTGTACTTTCACAAGGCACATCATTGCACTAAAGAGACAATGCTGGCCTGTTTGTTTGGGGTGGGTTGTTTTTTTTTTAAAAAAAACAAAAATAGTGATATGAAATCAATTGTTTTATTGCACTTAATACAGTCAAACAGGAGCGTAGACAAGATATGCAACTGAATGTACCAGCACAGCTTTTTCACCCATATGAGCCAATACCCTGTAGTTGATCTGAATGGTTCTACAGTCTGTGGAGTAATGAAAAAGAATTTACAAAAATCACTCTCTGAGGCCCAGTATCTACCACACAATAATGTAGGCTATACAATTAAATTATCTGGTCAGCAGCTAGGGTGGGTGAGGTAACTGCTGTACAGAGCTGCTCTGGGGAGAACCACACCTTGTGGGCTGTGGAAGAGAACTCTACACTGGCCCTGAAGAGGATGGTATCACAGCCTTAAATGAAGTGAGTTCAGCCACCCTGATGACTAACCAGGTGCACCTAGCTGGGGGCCTGATGAGGGGGTGGAGTGCCACCTGCTTGGGAGTATAATTAGGGAGGCAACAGCAGGCCTAAGTCAGTTTGGAGGGGATGAGAAGAAAAAAACTTCTAGTCCTTCAGGAAGAGGGCAGGCCCAGGGTGAACAGGAATAAACTGCCTAGCTGTGAGAAGTAGCAAACCTGTCCGGAAGAAGGTAGGCTTAGGAAGGGAAGAACTGTGACCAGCTGCAACAAGCAGCATAAAACCTCTGCATGGAAGTAGGCCTGGGGAGGGCAGAGACATGCATATAGGCTAACCATGAACCCTGAGAGGGGGCAGGAAAAAGCCTGAAGAACCTGGTGCAGTAGGTTTGACTGAGAAAACTAAATCACTCCCCAGCAAAAGAGCTACTTGACTCATACAAAAGTGCCTATGCAGTAATTATTAAGGGATGCTGGGGTGTGGTCCCCGTGAAGTATGGGGGGGTCCATACCTTGGCCACCAGGGGTCACACCAGGATGACCACAGGCATGCACAGATGTTGTCTAATTGTGGGGTGGGGTAGTACTTGCTCTACAGTTTGATCCTTTGGTTCAGGAGCCCAGTTAGCAATCAACATTACTGAAAAGAGCCACAGGAGTGTGAATTCATTGTTTTAGTTACTATTTTTTTTAGAAATCATAGAATGTCAGGGTTGGAAGGTACCTCAGGAGGTCATCTAGTCCAACTCCCTGCTCAAAGGGGACCCATCCCCAGACAGATTTTTACCTCAGTTCCCTAAATGGCCCCTCAAGGATTGAGCTCATAACCCTGGATTTAGTAGGCCAATGCTCAAACCACTGAGCTATCCCTCCCCCCAAAATATATTTATCACAATAAAATGACTGAACAAGTACTCTACAATTGGTTAATAACATAGTAAAGACCTTCTGATTGGTTAATAACATAAATGGGTTAATAATTGTCAGTGTTTTAATATCATGAGATGCAGGACACCATGAAAAATCACTTGCAGCTCTGGGGTCTGAGTGTCACTGCTTTGGAGGGTAGTGGGGCAGTAGGAGCTGTTAAACAAGCCTATTGGCTGGATTGGACAGACAGGTGGCACTGAAGCTCTGTGCCCTGCCCATGGTTTGGGGGTGGGAGAGCAATGACATTTGTATCAATTCCCATGGAGATGCCTGTTCAAAGGTGCCAGGTTGTGTGGTCTGTTGAATGCTCCTTGCACCTGCTAGGGCTGCTAGAACCTGATTCCCTGCTGCATTACTCTGGTCTTATACTGGTGCAGCTTAATCAGTGGAGTAAGGAGGTGGAAAACCAGACCTCAGAGTTGATGGAGTTCACCAGGGCTGAATGTGATCCTTACTATGCATATCACTTCTCAGATGATTAAGTAAAAGAGGCTGCCTTTGCTGTTGCCAGTTTTACATAGAGTGTAACATCACTGACTTACACAGGAACAACTCTAAGGGGAAGAATGTTGCTATCTCATGCTGATTTCTTGAAGCCCCAGCTCCTGGAGTCATGTGATATGTGAGAATCTCAGCTTCCATTTTGAAAAAAAAAATGTCCCCACTTTTTTGCCCTTGTAGCTGCAGAGAAAAGTTTGCAAATGTGACCTCTAAAAGTTCCACCAGCAGCAGGCAAATAAAAAGATCCCAAACCTATTGCTTTTAGAATCTGATGTTATTTTGGGGGCTGACTCATGAGTTTTGAGCACTTTGGAAGAGGATACCTAGTCCCCAAACCCAGGTCCAAGGAGTACACTATCTATATGACAGACCAGGGGCGTGCAGTGGGAGGTAAGGGAGGCAGAAAACTTAAGCAGAACAAGGGTTAAGGTTTTAAAAATAACAGGGTTTGGGAATTTTAGCAACCCAAACACAAGGTTGCCAAGGGCCCAAGCAAATACCTTACACTAAAAATAGGTGACTTGCAAGTTATAGTGACCCCTTTCTGCCCTTGTTCCATTAGTAGCCCCTGCTCTGATGCTGTTCCTGCACTGCCTTTTCCCTTTCCAAATACCTATTTTCTAACCAAGGAAAGCCAATTTTTGGCTTCCTATCCCTCTCAGTGTCCCTCGCTCCATTGCCCCTAACTGGCAATGTGCGCCTGCAAACATGGTCAAACATAGCTGTGTAGCAGGCAATATTAGTACATGATTTAAGGGAGGATTTTTTTTTTTTTTGAACAGCTGATTGCTAAAACTGAAATGCTCCAGGATCCCTGCCTGTGAGCAACACCTTCTGTTTGAGACTTGGGCATCTAGATTTACGTATTTCCGGACCCTAACTCTGCAAACACAATACTAAAAGTTAAATTCATGTCTGAGTGTTTGCAGGATCACGGCTCTAGGCAGCAATGGGGTTTTCTACAGCCTTGTCTCTGCAAGGAGAATAGGTGTGGTTTTTAGCTCCTGTTAGCAGCAGCTCCAACATGGGCCCTGGAGACTGAGTCCTTCATTCTCACTGTCACTGCACCCCGAGCACCAGAGAGACTCTGTATCCTCCTCCTACTCACTGCACCACCACCCCCAGAGAGTCCCCCAACTCTAGTGAATCTCACTACACAGCCATCCCCAGAAAGATCAGCCTGTTTTGCTGTGGATATCATCAACAACAGCTGCAAAGCATTAAAGGGGGCATGATCACCCCATTCAGGGCACTAAAAGGAGGAGTCTAGGGCACTGCAAGGGAAGAAAAGAACAAGAAGTCAAAACAAAACTAGTGCCCCCCACCCCCCCCAAAAAAACCCAAACACTACTGAGTCCTTAATGGGCTGGGTTATACTGGAATTATTTGAACCCTACTAAAAGATATTACCTCCTCCACCATGTCTTTCTAATATTTTGGGGCTGACATGGCTACAACAACAATGCAAACAAGCTTAGTTACAGCGGTACTCAAACAGTTTGTATAGTGGGGATGCTGAGAGCCATTTAACCAAATTGTATATAATGGAAACCACTTCAAGCCCGGGGGTGTGGCAGCACCCCTAGTTCCAGCACCTATGCTTCATTATAAACATTTAAAAACTGAGCGTCATTGAGCCCAGCTGTGTAATCCTTGCTAATGCTGGGAGCTGGGATACTAACAGTGCCACCAAATACTGTAGATAATATCTGTGAAGAAAGTTAAGAACAAAGAAAACTTTGTCCATAAGCAGAGCTCAGTGCAGTGACTGCTGAAATCTTCATGCTTCTACAGTTTATCACCTCCACAAGAGGGAGCCTGTATACTGCTGTTTTTTATAGTTTCTGTGAGCATGAAGACAAATTGTGGACCTTTGTAAATTATATTCCAGCCTCGTTGCTCTAGATTTTTCTTTTGTTTTTCTTGAAGAAACAGGGAAATTAAAATACAAAATCTTATGATGAGCAAGCAGGGATCCTACTTTTCCATGATAAACAAAATTCTCTGATTAAAAAAGAACATAAAATCTGTGTTTTTCCACAATTAAAATGAAACATGGAACTTTAGTTTCCCTAGTCACAATATATATAGGTATCAGTTGAACACAATGTTTTATTGATATATTTACAATTTTTAAGCTAACAGCCTGAGCACTACCCATTCTCCTGTTTATCCAAATTTTTGATGACTTGATCTCGCCCCAGTCCCAATTAGATAGGATAATGGGGGTTCCACAGTATATGTTTTTATTTTTTCATAAAATGTAAAAACTAAAGATTCTCTTGAAAAACACACATTCCATGTTTTTCTGTTGCAAATGGATGCTTGATGAAGAGGAAGTAGCCTAGGGAATATAGAATGGGACAGAACCCCCTCCTGTTGGTCCTGGTTTGAGGACCAGAAGCTGGAGCTCTCCAGTTCTTTGAGTGACATAAGGGTTAAAAAGCTGGGTCTAGGGTAGCCATCTTTGTAGGCCTGCCCATTACAAGGCATCATGGGAAATGTGGTCCACCGTTTTAACCATCTTTGTGTGCCTAACCTACAATGCAGGATGGGATTAGGGGTTGTCGTAGCTTCCTACTCAGATTTGAACCTTAGCGTTCATAAACTGAGAAGCTAGCATGAACCCTCTAAGCTTAATTACCAGCTTAGATCTGATATCGCTGGCACCAGCCAAGGATTCCAGGGCTTGGCTCCCCCTGGTCTCCCAAAACCTTCTCTGGGGGACCCCAAGACTCAGAGGCCCTGAGTCTCACCATAAAGGGAAATAACCCCCCTCTCCTTGTCTTCTCTTTACTTCCTCCCCAGGCTTCCCCTCTGTGGGTTATCCTGGAAGATTACTGTACGTAAACTCCTTGAATTACAAAACAGAGAGGACAATTCACCTCCCCCCCACTTCTTCCCCTGAGGCTGCACAGATTCACCCTCCGTAAATCTAACACAAAGAGAATTTCCCTTCCCTTCGTTCCTTAGCCTACCCAGAGAAAACTCAAACAGGTCTTAAAAAGAAAGCTTTATATAAAAAGAAAGAAAAACACATAAACATAGTCTCTGTATCAGGTTGACAATACAGGGTCAATTGCTTAAAAGAAAAAATGAATAAACAACCTTATTCAAAAAAGAAATACAATTTAAACATTCCAGCAACTACACACATGTAAATACAAAAACAATATAAAAACCTATATTGTCTTATACCTGTACTTACAACTGGGAAACAGAAGATTAGAAGCTTGAAGATAGAAAGATCCCTCTCATAGCTGAGAGACAGACAAAAGACACACACCCAAAACATTCCCTCCCTGAGCTTTGAAAAATCCGGTTTCCTGATTGGTCCTCTGGTCAGGTGTTTGGTTCCCTTTGTTAACCCTTTACAGGTAAAAGAAACATTAACCCTTAGCTATCTGTTTATGACAGGGGTGGAGTCTCTACTATATAAATAGCTTTCTTTCTATACCAAGTAAGAGCCCAAAGAGGTGGGATTTTTTAGTGCCAGTGACTCTAAAGACCATGGGGTTGCTGAAAACCCACTGCTGCAGGCTTCTCTCTCTTCCCCCTCAATCTCCAATTTGTGAATAATTTTTTTGTACATGTTATGGGAGGAGTGAGTAGCACCTCCTATAATTTAGTCTGCCAAACACTTTCCATTATAAAAGATTCTCGAAGGCTTTTTTTGAGATGCCTCAACACCTTCTATGTTTGCAGCAGGCCTTTGAAATTCAGCGGGAGAAAATTCCTCCAGCTGGTGAAGTGCCTTTTCTCTACCTGAACACATTCCATTCACCTTTAACTGTTAGAAGCCAGCTGTATACTTTAATGAAGCTATAAACTATTCAAAATGAGTATTGTCCTCTTCTGTTGTTTGCACTGTTGTTGTAGCTATGGAAGTCTCAGGACACTGGAGAGACAAGGTGGGTGACGTAGTGTTGTCCTCCTGTTGGTTGTGTTCCTTACTTGAATGCATGGTGGTGTTCTCTTTTGAAAGTCAGCTTTTTTGGATTTGGGTGAAATAAACACCTGTGTGTGCCCCCAAAACTGCCATTACTCAGCTCAATTTTTGGAGGCAGCCTGGCATGCCAGCTGGCCAGATGTGACACCCCCCTGCAATAGCAGACAACTTGGTATGTCAGCAACAAATCTGGTGAATTTAAGGAGAGAAACTCCTGATTTTCGTAGCAATGTTAACTTTTCTATGCTGGACATAATTTGTATTTCCTTTCTGTGTCGTCTTTTTGAATGTGAGCTAATTGGTGGTGTGTTTAATGTTGATGTAGGTAAATGTGGATTATGAAATATACATTTGGGCTTAGTTAATGGGAGAACCTGGACTCTTTCATTACCTGAATTTTAAGCCCCTTTAAATCCACCAACTTTGGGTTGTACTTCAGTTGCTGAGTGGCAGATGGTGAATGCTCCATAGCTAAGCTGTCAGCTGTGTTTCTATTACATGTCTGTGTTTGGGGCCCATGCCTCTGGGGAAGGGGGGTGCAGGTCATGTTAACCTCAAAATTGGTAGGCTAGCTATGCAGCTGAAAATGAATTTTTATACCAAACGTGAAGTGAATTGGGTAAGGGATTCATGGATTGATGCCCCCCACCAAACTGGAGATGGGGTGGGGAGAAACCTTGCTAAGGATTTAATATGGATTTCGATGTTAGTTTTCAAGTTGTGAGTGGAGGAAAGAGGATCTTATGTTTAAGGCATGGGACAGGGACATAGGCCACCAGAGTTCAACTCCTGATTAAGTCACAGATTCTCCTGTGTGACTGTGGCTAAATCACTTTAAGGGGAGATTAACCAAGGCACTTAGGCACTCCACTCCCAAGTTAGCCTTAAAATCTCCCCCCTTAATCTCTTTGTGCCTCAATTCCCATTCTGTAAAACAAGGAGATTAAGACGTGCACTGTCTTGTCTGGTTAGTCTCTGCCCCAGAGAGTTTACAATCTCTAGCTTTATGCATGTACAGTGCAATTTGGCCCTCATCTTGGTTGGGAAATCTAGGTGCTACTGAAACACAAATAATAGCAATAATAAAGGTGAACTGCCAGACTCGCAAATTACTGAAATCAGGGCTCCCCGAGCAGCCACGTAGGGTATAAATTACCATTGAGCTGGCCCATACAGCATACATTAAACCCAGAGTGTGAGATCCTGAACTGGTGTAAATTGGTGGCATCCCACTGAGCTCAATAGTCCTACGAGGCTGTACACCAGCTGTGGATCTGGCCCTCTGGCTCCTGCTGGACTTGAATGATAGGAAAGTTTTTTGTTTTCATTCCGGCATCTGTCATAGCGTAATCATAATGCTAACCTGGAAAAGATGAGACACACCCAGTCTCTTATGGAAAGCGCACTTAACTGCATCATCAAGGCCAGGAAAGTTTATTAATAATGCCTCTAAATGTAGCCCTCTTTGGATTATATTTAGCCTCTTGACAAACGTCCAAGCTGGTAGCTTTTCGGAAGCTGGCATGTTATTGCTCTGCACTGCAGCATAGGTCAGAACCAAGTCTCTTATCTCTCTTCCACCTCGGTACGATGGCTGTTTGATTTTATTTTTTGAGGCTGCGACTGTTTCCTGGGAAATGGGAGTTGCTGCAGCAGCACAGAGAATTTCCCTGAGTTCCGTGCTTTCCAGAGACATTGGGAGGATTCTCGCTAAGCCAGTTACTTAAGGGCAGTAACGCTTTAAGGGTATCAAAAGCAAAGAACCGAAGGGGTAGGCAGTGATTACATTCCAAAGGTGAAGAGGAATAACCAGGCGACTATTCCAGCAGCAGCGATAATATTAATAGCACACTTCACCTGAGAATCCCAAAGCACTTTACAAAGGGAGGGAATCACCCCCATTTTACAGCTGGGAAACTGAGGTACTGGGCAGTCTGGCCAAGGTGCCATAGTGAGCTGGGAACAGAACCCACCTCTTCTGATTGTCATTCCTACATCCTAACCACTGAAGACACTGAGCTGAATTTTCCAAGGCATCTGCCACTCTGGGTGCCTAAATCCCAGAATCAGGCCTCACTGAGATTCTCAAAACTCCTGCTTAGCTGCCCGTATACCTTGTAGGTTCCTAAATAGATAGCTAACTGAGGCATAAACATATTAAACATCAGGGTCACACTGGTAGTGGGTGGTAGAGCTAGGAATTGAACCTCAATTGCCTGACTCAGTGCCTCAACCACAAGCCCATCCTTCCTCTTTGTTCTAAAATGTGGTGTTGCTCTGTGCTATTAGATGGCTGCTGTGCTCCACCACAGAGATGGCTACATTTCAGTGGTAGGAGAAACGATTCATCTGGGGTCATCTGGGCTGAACGTTCAGTGTTAAGTCACTAATGGTGAGCTCTGGGGAGCCTGAGACTGCGGATGGTTGGGAAGCAATGCTGGTTGTTCTGTGTGTGTACGTATGTATCCCTTTGTCCTCAGAGGCAAAGGAGATGCAAAGGAGAAGCACAGTGAATGGTGAAGGATGGATGCAGTACGGTGGGAAATGCCCTGAGTGCACACAATCTGTGCTTGTCCAGAAGGGGTGGGGGCCCTGCTTTCAGGACACTTGCTCAGACTACACAAGCAAGAAGTCAGTAGACTGGAGACGCACCCAGCTCAGCTAGTAGTTCCCCTGGCGCACCCTTGTGACATTGACTCTCCAGCTTTGGGCCTCGCAGCCCCATTGGACTCTCTCACCCTGACTGGCTTCCCATTTTTTCGGGCACTGCTAATTTGCAGCACATGTTCCTCTCCCCTGGCATCTGTGGTGTCGCAGACTTTCCCATCTCAGAGCACTGCAAGGAAGGCTGGATTATGCTGTCTTGGCAGAGACCCCTGTCACCCCCTCTTACAGGGACAGGACATCCTAGGTGGTATTCCCTAAACAAAACGCCAGCAAGAGTAATTGGGGGAGTGACTTTGTGTGAGAGCAGTGTGTGCAGGGAAATGGAAGATAAGTGGAAATGCGGGCTGAGTCACAGGGCTGGGTTCCGGGACTCCAAGCAGGAGTGGATTTCCAGCCCCTCTCTCCTCTTCTCACACAAAGCACTTGATGTTAGGACAGCCCTCCTGGCAATAGCAACTTGACTGTGATCCTTCCTGGCCACACCCCCGCTGCAAACCCAGCATTAATGACTGCTGAGTCACAGATCTATGATTGGACCCTTTAAAAAGACCAGTGAGGTGGGGTTTGAGCCAAACCTCATCTCTGAGCACTCGGGAGTGTTCTGACCTGCTGGCAGGGAATGAGTTCCCCAATAGGAACAGTGCTGGTCAGGACAGAACAATCATGCCTAGTGAGATTGGGACCCATGGTGCTAGGGGCTGTACATACACATAAGAAGCGACAGTCCTTGCCCTCAACAGCTCACCATCTGTGCAGACAAGACAGGCAGAGTGTGGGAGAAAGGAAGCAGTGTGTCAGTAAATGCCAGTATGGTCATAACGGGTGAGAAGAACAAAGGCCTATCAGTATCCACCCCTCTGCAATCTCATCACATGGGATGCCATCACAGCTTCCTTCATGCTCCTTTAAACCCCAGCATCCTGCTGATCTATTGAGCTCCTGGCTTGCTCAATCCTTGGAGCTGTGGTGTCTAGTCTCTGCAGCCATCTCAGCATGTGATCTGCTGGAAGGCAGAATGCAGCAGTTCACTAGGTGAATTTCACTCATGTTTCTCTTGTGTAGCCCTTAGATGCTGTCACGAGGAGAGCCTTCTCCCCAGCTCCAAGTGGGATCAGAGGAGGCACATGTGACATCTGCCATTTCAAGAAGGGCTTTGGTGAACGCACTAGTGTTTGGTTTGGAAATATCTACACTCGCTCAACCTGCTGATTGTTGGAATCCTTGCTGAGCATCACATTTGTCTCTCTGTAGAAGTCCTAGATGCCTCACTAGCCCTACACATCCCTGATCTCTGGGGACTAGCATTTGGTCATCTCTGAAATGGCCCCTTTTTGCTTCCTTGGTTAGAGAAGGAGGCAATTTTTATTGTAATTTTGCATTTTCCAGCATTCCCACAGTAGGTCCACTTTGGAGGATGGCTGTTCTAAAAAGAAAACCCAGAGCAGTGCTGTGCTCAAGCACAGACATTCTGTGTTTGTGAAATAGTCCATCGGCACCTAATAAGACCTTTGTAGAAAGACCCTGCTCCTGGCTGTGCAAAGGGAGCTGGCAAGTCTACTGCAGTTTCTCCCAGCAAATCCAAGGAACCCTACGTGCTCCCCACCCCCAACCTGCTGTTTAGCCACAGAAGAATTTGTGGAGCTTTGAGCCAGCAGACAAGAAGCCACAGCCATGTGAAGAATGAGCTTTATACCACAGTCAGGAAGAAGAGCACAGCATGTGGAATTCATATGCTGCAATTCCCAGCAAAAGAGGGGAGCTGCCCAGGTTTCTGCCTTTGGCTGGACTGATGTACTGCGATATTTTTATGTCCCAAACTGAAATGAGTTTTACAACCCTTGAAAATAATAAAGAAAAGATCCAAGTGGACAGTCATTTCAGAGTAGCATGGGGGCAACAGATGTGAACCGAGGAGCTGATTGTTCACTGAGCCATGTAGTAACAGCTGGGTTTCTCAACAGCATTAAGTAAGATGCTAGCCGTTTGGGGCAAGTCTGTGGGTTTGCTGGTATAAACCAGGACCGTGTTACAGGATGCTCTGACTCCAGTCTGTGGCGTGTGTGCAATGGAATTGGTTTAACACCATCCCCCCATCTTGCAACGGCCCTGCCCAGCTGAGTCTGGTCAGATCCTGCCACAAGGGACCACTGCTATTATCTAGGCTGCCCTTTGGCATGATGTAGGCCAGAGAATTTCATACAGCGAGTCCTGCAGTGGAGATTCTGCTGCTCCCTCTTATGAAAATGGTTATTAAGAGGAAATGCTGTCAGGGGGCAAAAGGGCAGGGAAAGGTACCTGGAGACATGGGTTCTCTCCTGGCTCTGCCACAGACAGTGACCTTGGACAGTTAACGTTGCCGTGCCTGTTTCCCCATCTGTAGAATAGGGATAACAATCCTTTCCCATCTTTATAAAGCTCTGCGAGCTTGATGGATTTACAACCCTCACTCAAATGAAATTCGTTGTGATTTTGTTTAAAGATAATTCATGAGACTGGGGTCAGTAGAAAATCCTGTATACTTCAGACCTGTTTCCTTTCTGCTGGACAGATGGTGATGTTGGCTGCTTTTCGGACACAAAAAGATACATATCTAGGGCCACTTATCACAAGTCACCAGGGTTGGGTTAAGGGCTCCCCCCCGCCCCCAAAGTGATCTGCTAATGAAAAGACAAAACTGTCTCTCCCAGCAGATTAGAATATCAGGCTGCTGTACTGGTTCTGGCCTAGGAGCTCGCTGAAAGAATTAGGTTGGAAACCTTCCATCAGAATAAGACCCTGCAGAGAAAAGAGACGAGAAACTCAAGAATAGATATTTCATCATTAGCTGGACACCTCAGCTTAGACAGAGCATGAACATGGGTACTGTAGGGAGCTGTCTATCAAATGTGATTCTGCCATTCAGTGGGCCCAATTCATGCCTGGTGCCACACCACTGACTTCAAAAATTCAGTTGGCGTCACTGAAGATGGTATGCCAAATTCAAGAGTGATGTGTAGAAGGACTAGCTTATGAATTTATGAATGGGATGCTATTACGGAGTTGCTCGCAGTAGTCAGGGACTGGACTCAATGACCCAGTAAGTCCCTTCCACGCCTATATTTCTATGACTAATTGAGATTTCCCTTACTGTCATATTCACTTTAAGCTAAAACGCCACAAGAGTGCTGACTGTTAAATGGGATCTTCTGAACTTCAAAAAGAAAAAAAAAATCTCCCAAATGTGACCTACTTATCCTTTAAAGGAATTTAAAACCTTTCAAAGTTAGCAGCTCAGAACTCGTGAGCAACCCTGGAATAGCAAACCAATAGGCGCAGCTCAGTTCTCACTCGATAACAAGAACCCTGTTATTTCTAACCTTTATAGTAACAAAAGTGATGTGTGCATGGCCTGGGAGGAAATCAAATGCTGGTAAGGGATCAGATTTCAGATTCAGCCTTCCAACGGATATACTATAAACTAGAGTGTGTGGCATCAGAGGGAGACTATTTTTCTAGATACAGAAATTACCTTCAAACTTCTGGGTATGTATACACTACAGCTGTGTCACTGCAGAGTAGACACTTTCTACATCAACAGAAGGGGTTTTTGTGTTGATTGTAGTTAAGGCTACATTTTAGTCATGGGTATTTTTAGTAAAAGTCATGAACAGGTCATGGGCCGTAAACAAAAATTCATGGGCCCATGACCTGTCCATGACTTTTACTAAAAATACCCGCTGTGCTAAAACTTGGGCAGGGGGACATGGGTGCTCTGGGGAGGGGTGGTCCAGTGGTGCTGCAGGTGGTGGGGAAGGTGATCCGGGACCCCCTGCTAGAGCTGGAGGAGGGGTGACCGCAGCACATGGCCTGGGTTCCCTGATGGGAGTTGGGGGGGCTGGGCTGCGATGCGCAGTCTGGGACCCCTGCAGGTGTTGGGGGAGGGTTGGAGAGGCTGGCAGGGGCTTCCTATCCAGCTCTGTGTCCCTGCAGCTCCTAGGCTGTGGAGGCAGGGGCTCCGCTGCTCCCACCACAAGCGCTAGCTGCCGCAGCTCCCACTGGCCAGAAACCACAGCCAAAGGGAGCAGCGAGGCCGGGGCTGGTGGGGACAGGTGGCCTGCGGTGCAGAGACCCCCCCTCCATCATCTAGGAGCTGCAGGGGGGCCATGCCAGTGGGAGCTAGGGAGTTCCCAACCCGCAGCCGCCAATCCCCTGCCTGTAGCCCCCTCCCACACACCCAAATTACTGCTCTGGCCCAAGGGGTGCCTGGCTCAGGCTCCTGAGCCAGAACCAGCCGCTGCAGAAGTCACGGAAAGACACAGAATCTGTAACCTCCATGACAGACTCACTCACAGCCTTAATTGTAGTTAATGCATCTTTCTAAGAGGTGGTAGCTAGGTTAGTGGAAGAGTCCTTCTGTTGATTTAGCCGTGTCTACATTGGGGGTTAGGTTGACCTAACTACCTCACTCAGGGTGCAAGGTTTTTCACAACCCCAAGCAATGTAGTTAGGGCAATGTCATTTTTAAGTGTAGACCAACTAGGCTTAAGTGTAATTAAAATATTGGAAGTAGAAGCCCAGACTACCAGGCAAGCTTCAAAAGTACATGCTATGAAAATGCAGCAGGTCTTCATGCCACACATCACTGAATGCTGAAACCTCTGATACTGGAGCTTTATCCACTTTACTTGGCACCTTTAGTCAGCAAGCTAGATGGGTGGTAGTTTCTCCTCTCTCTGCCCTCTGAAGGGAGGGGAGGCTATGCAGCACATCTGGAGCCTGGCTCATGCCCTGTTCTAATAATGCTTACTGGCATTCTTGTAAAGCATCCCAGACTGTCTTCACAGTTGTTCACATTTGGGCTCCATTTTCTGTTCTGTGTATGCTGCAGCAGTGCCCAGAGGCTCCAGTCAGGACCAGGTACCCCACTGTGCTGGGTACTGTACACACACGTGAAGGCCCCAAAGGCTGTCCCTTATAAAGATCAGTGTGCCGAATACACTTTGAGAGAGACAGAAGAGGCGTGACTGCCACACGGCGCTGTTACAATAGTCTAATATTGGGGTGCAGGTGCTATGGGTCAACAGGGTCAAACCCAGAAGTTTGGTTTAATTCAGGCATGAAGTTTGGAGCCAGAATCAAAAGTGCAGTGATCTGGGGCTTTGCACTGGGCCAGTCTCTAGGCCCTGAAATCTGATCTGCATGGGGATTCTTGCAGGGCTGCAGGTGGGCACAGCAGTCTGCTCATGCCCTAATTTAACTCTGGTTGGGATGATGCACAGGTGACTAGTTTTTTGGTTTGTTTATCTCTTTTAATCAAACCTTTTCAGTTCACATCTTAAACACATGGCTGGAAAAGCCTCACAAACCGCCCCCTCTGACAGCCGAGTGGGGCTGTCACAAATGGAATGATACGCCGTAGGCCTGCAGCTACCCCTGCTACTTTCCAGCAGCTGCAGCAGGCTCCTTAAAGCCACAAGAGCAAAGACCCCAGGAGAACAGGAGCAGAACAGCAAAGCCATAGCTTCTAAACTTCTGCCGGTGGGAGAAGCAATGGAGCAGGAGCACAGTGTCCACTGCTGCTCGGACAAACCTGGAGCAAATCAGGGGCAGCACTTGAGGAGATGTGATGTCATTTAACCCACTCTTTGCAGTGACATATCCACTGAGCGCTTCAGTGGCAAGGTGCGGTTTTGCACGTAGGACACTTCCATTTTGGCTGCGGTGTAAGACTAGATTTCTGGTTGCCTGAAAGGTTCCCAGCAACAGAGGGAGCTGTTACGCTTAGTTAGTGAGAAGGAGCGAGGTGGTGAAAATGGCGACTTGTGGAACAAAGTTTTCTGGAAGGACTCTGCTTTTCCTGGGAATGGTTCCAAGAAGCAGTTATGAAATGTGGAAAGCATTAAAAACAACCTGCCAGTCTGCACCTTGTTTGTCTTGGGGAAGAGAATACAACTGGACCTATAAATGGGGAAGAATGTGGTGTAGGGGGGTGGGGGGTGGGAAGGGCGTACCCTTGCTATGTGTCATCTTTGGCCATGCCATCTCATTCCTCTTCTGCCTGTCTGCACATTGCAGAGGGGATGACACATGGAGAAACAACAACCGGAACCATCTCTCCTTCCTTTAAAGTTCCCTCTCTGTGCCTGCTATGAGAGAAGGGAGATATAACAGGAATGTGATTTCACCGCAGTGATGTTACTGAGTGGTATGAGTGACTAGTTAATGGGCAGAAGCAGATGCCAGGTGTGTGTGTGAGAGAGAGACTCGCAGCATTTGGCTCATTGAGAAGACTTTTTGAACTGGGTTTCTGGTGGAGGTTTCAGGACGAAGCCCGGGTTTGTATAAATGCTGCTTATTGCAAGATTTCATTCTGTGCCCTGCATTGCTGCTGCTTCGTGGAACCAAAGGAGCCTCGCTGCTCCTGTTTGTCGTAGATCAAGTTTAGGGTGATCAGATAGCAAGTGTGAAAAATCAGGACAGAGGGTGGGGGGTAATAGGCGCCTATATAAGATATAGCCCCAATTATCAGGGCTGTCCCTATAAAACTGGGACATCTGGTCACTCTAATCAGGTTGCAAGTCTGGAATCCCCATCCACCTAAATTCCTCGGTAATCTCTCACTTTGGAGGATTGGCTGGTTATTTTCCATGAGCAGCACAATGAAAAGGGGCTGGGCCAGCAGAAGCAAATGGAAACGGGCTGTTTTATGAAATAAACAGCCAGAGTTCCCTCACATCGTGGAGATGGGCTAAATACCCACCTTATTCAGTTGCCCTTTCGAACACTACATTCCCAAATCACAGACTTTTATCGTTTCCATTTGCTGTGTATTCCACTGGCTAGTTTATTAGAACCTCCCCATCTAACCCGGTCCACAGAAGATATGAATCGGTTACAGCAACATCTAACAGCAGCTTGTGCCTTCGGCTTGGTGTATCGACCGAGACGGCAGCCCTCACGTTTGCAGATGCTCGCCCTGATCCTGCACAAGCTGACGCAGTTAAGCATGTGCACCCATCTTTACAATATCAAACCCCTGGGGCTCTCTCCTGCAAGGGGCTGAAGGTCTTGCAGCGAAGCCTCCAACTACTTTACAAACAAAACACTCAGCGCCTTGTAGGGTGAGGCCTCCGTGTTGGTTGGGATTTGAATTAGGCTCCTGTGAAACTGACGGCAGCTGCTCTGTCACTTGAACTACCAAGGACTCGCCACTTAATGTGTGTACTTGGCCTGTTTGTATGATCTGCCTAGGCCTCTAGCTATAGCAGGAAAAGCAATTACATCTACCCGCACCCCCTCACATCAAGCAAAGGCAGCTTGACCCTGCATCTCTGAGCCCTGTTCCACTGCAATGTGTTTTTGGTCAGTCCAGCAGCGAGATGGTGAATCTGTCTCACACGCCACACAAAAGGCAGGATTTTCAAAAAGTGCTCGGCCGAATTCTGCTGTCCTTGAAGCCAGTGAGAACTTCACAGTCCACTTCAACAGGGTAGCTACATCTAAAGCGAAAAGCTCTGCTACCTAAACTCTTGGAGATGCAGTTAATCGTTTTGTCTCCCATGCGCCTTTCCAATGTTGATGTTCAAGGCCAATTGGATGCTCACCTAAAAGTAGATGTGGTCAGGAAAACTCTAAGGTCAGTTTGCTGAGGGAGAGCAGAGGCAGACCTGTCACAGTATAAAGAATTAGGATGAGTACAGCATTGCTAAATTCTACTCACTCCCACGTTCACAGTAAGTAATAATGTTGGGACTGACCTGAAAAACAGCTCTGTGTAGCTGAAAAGCTTGTGTTTCTCATAGGATTGCCAATCCTCCAGGATTGACCTGGAGTCTCCTGGGATTGGCATCGATCTCCCAATGACTATTGAAAGAGTATTAAAGAGACTAGATGACTACTGAAAGACTATTAAAGAGACTAGGACTTTTCAGCTTGGAAAAGAGGAGCCTAAAGGGGGTTATGATAGAGGTATAGAAAATCACAAGTGGTGTGGAGAAAGTGAATAAGGAAAAGTTATTTACTTATTCCCATAATATAAGAATTAGGGGCCACCAAATGAAATTAATGGGCAGCAGGTTTAAAACAAATAAAAGGAAGTTCTTCTTCATGCAGCGCACAGTCAACCTGTAGAACTCCTTGCCTGAGGAGGTTGTGAAGGCTAGGACTATAATAGGATTTAACGAGAACTAGATAAATTCATGGAGGTTAAGTCCATTAATGGATATTAGCCAGGATGGGTAAGGAATGGTGTCCCTAGCCTCTGTTTGTCAGAGGGTGGAGATGGATGGCAGGACAGAGATCACTTGATCATTACCTGTTAGGTTCACCCCCTCTGGGGCACCTGGCATTGGTCACTGTCGGCAGACAGGATACTGGGCTGGATGGACTTTTGGTCTGACCCAGTATGGCTATTCTTATGTTCCTAGGTTCTTAAACCAATCTGGGAGATTTTAATAGGATATTTTAAGAAAATGACATTACATTATGTAGCGGGGAGGGAGGGCGAGGGGAGGGAATCTCCTGGAATAGCTTCAGTCACAGTTGGCAACTCTACAGTCTCTCACCAGCAGAAGTTGGTCCAGTAAAAAAATATTACCTGTGAGGTAAAGTATCACCATTCATTGTGAATGATGGATTAAAAAAACAAGTCAATGTTGTGGATCGGCTAGTAAATGTTCAGGACCATTCTGCAAGGTGGGATTAATATTCAGAGGGTCTTGTGTTCACATGAGCGTTGCTGATAATTCCTAGATAGTATTTGACCTGGTTCCAGAGGTATCGTGGAGGGCAGTACCCAAGGGCAAACTCATCTAAGCACTCAAAGCCAATAATGCCCTTCTGCTCAGCCAGCTGAGATCTATCTTATGAGTGTGCCTTCAGGATGCACAACCCATACCACAGGAAATTAAGCTCCTTGCATCATCTTCAGGCTGAGCTCAAGCATTGCTGCCAGTTACCTCTGCTACATCACGCATGGAGAGAGAACCATTATGCTCTTCCTGGTACCTGAAGAGTTATCCCTGTGATATGAGATTTATGTTTATACTTCATACAGGACAACTCATGGAGATGTCTTGAATTAGCATGCTCCTTTCCTCTGTGCTGTTCCTGCTCAAGGATAGCTGGAACTGTTGCCTGGGTGTTGGAAAACCATGATTTTTAGTGTCTAGCAAAGTTATGAATTTAAGCTCCCAGGTTTGCCTTTTGAAGGTGTGCAGATTTCCTTTGAGGCTGAGGACTGAGAGGTCAGATATAGAGTGATCACTCTGTGAAAAGTGTTCGCCCGCAGGTGATAACATTGTGTCTTTTTTTGTCTTTTATCATTCAGATCTGGGGACGGTACTCAGTGTCACAGCTAAATACAAGGTGGAACAGATTGTTTAGCATAAGTAATTAATGCATATGTCAAGGGACCTTTCAAGGTGAAGTGAACCATTAACACCTCTATAGTCATAGGGGAGGAAGGGAGGAAAAAGCCCTGGGAGGGAGGTGTTTATGTCAGTTATAGATTGTTGTAATAAGCCATAAATTTATGGCTTAAATTTTTGTAATAGAGACAACAAAGACATAAAATCCAGTATTTGGAAACTGAAGCTAAACAAATTCAGACTAGAAATAAGGTGCACATCTGTAACAATGAGGATGACTATCTGTTGGAACCACTTACCTAGGGACATAGCGGATTCTCCATCACTTGTTGTTTAAGTCAAGACTGAATATCTTCTCAAAGGAGGTGCTCTGGCTCCAACAGAAGTTATAGGCCTGCTGCAGAAATTGAATGCAGTTTTTTTGGCCTGTGTTATTCAGGAGGTCAGACTAGATGATCATAATGGTTTCTTCTGGCATTGGAATTTGTGAATCTAGGAAACAGTGTCCAACTCTTGAGTGTCAGCTCACTGCAGCAGTAGGACCCTAGAGCTGGTGGAGCCAGTCCTTGTAAATAGCTCGGGTCACGATTTTAGCCTTTGTTCTGTTCAGATAAACCTTCATTTTTTAAAATTTATTTTTACAAATGTATCTGTTTGGAATTGGTCGCTGGAAAGTTTTGTGAGCATATTACAGTCTCTGGGGCGGGCAGCTTGTGAACTGGTCACTTTGCATGGGATGTGTGTGTTAATGGAAAACACCAGAGCAGTTCCTTGTGCAACAAGCACATTCAGCATTTATTAAGCCCCAGGGCGAGGAGGTTTACAGGGAAAAGAGGCTTTACTGCTCCCCCTATAGGGAAATCCTCTGGTAGGATTGATTTACATAAGTTATAACTTCACCCCAGTGCAGTTCTATACAGTGTTTAATGTGGTACGCTTTGGAGTTTGATTGTGTTCTGCTTTAAGAAATGATACTATATGTTGCATATAGATGAATTTTTAGAACAGCTGGTGAGAAACTGGAGTTTCTGCTCCCTGGGAAATTCTTACACTTTAGGAGAAAAAACATCTTTAAGAATGGGAATGAAAAGTTACGTTTTTCTGCAAAACTAAAATCCTGACACTTTGATTCGGGGCCATCACAGTGCTTCATTTTGACAGTGTTAAAATGGAATGAAACAAAACATTTCTGATTAATATATTAATGTTTAATACCCTAACATTAATATAAAAGTCAAAATGACAAAAAGCCAAGTGCTATGTTAGAAAAGCCATTCCCTAAATCCTTGGGCAGCGAAAAAGCAGTCCGTGAATGGCTATTAATAATTTTTAAAAGGGCATGAACGTGACTGAACAGCTGCTCAGTTCAGTACTTAAAATGAATGTTTGCAATCACTGTGTGGCAGTATCCGTCTGTCTCCACCCTTGACCCATGGCCTGGCACGCAGTGGTTTAAAGTGGGTTAACTTGAGAGAGGCAGCTTGTAGTGCCTTCCACTGGCTCCTCGCCATTGGAACTTCAGGCTTAAGTGGCTAAATCTGCAAGTAACACAGTGACAGTGACATGCTCTGTTTCCATAACAAATAACTTGTGAGTCACCACTTAGTGCTGTGCGTGGCAGGCGCTCCAGAATCCTGCGTCCAGCACACAGGAAATGCTCCGTAGGCTGCTCTGCATCTTCCTGGCTAAAAGCAGCATTTTTGTCATTTCCTCTGGAATTTGAGCAGCACTTAGAGACACACCCAGCTGCATAACGCTGTGCTGAGACATATCTAAACAAGTGCGACTCCACTCACAGGACTGTGTAATTATTTACCTTTTGGTCTGGAAATAGAGGGGATGCTGTCAAGAGGGGCGGGGGGAGGAGTCTATGCCCAGAATTTTACCTATGTTAAAAATACTAATATAATATATGTATATAATTTTCCTAATCAGAAAGTCCTCGTAAAAGTGAAGGCTGCACGGGGGGGATGTAATTCCCAGCATGGACCAGGGTGAAAATCATGACTCTGTACTCTCTGGCAGGAGATTGGGATGCAGAGAAGTCTATTGGGAATCTTGTCTATCCCAGCACCTGGCCAGCTCCTGAGGCACTAGCGAGCAGGCTGAATAGAGTGGCAAGGGGACGGCTGCCCTGTTGGCTGATGCCCAGAAACTGAAGCAGGGACCTCCAGAGCTAAAAGTACAAACTGCTACAGGTTGAGACTGAGTCACTGGCCTCTAGCTGGGGCTATGACAGACTCATCTGCTGTGCATTGGCTCAAAGGGGGACTGATAACCACACTCCCCAGTGGGTTACAGCAACACATGGCACTAGGGTTGCCAACTTCCTACTTGCACAAAACCGAACACCCTTGCCCCGCCCATGCCCTGCCCCTCCGAGACCCTGCTCATGCCCCACTCCTTCTACAAGGTTGCGCCCCCTGCTCACTCTGTCCTCCACCCCCTCTGTCGCTCACTCTCCTCACCATCACTCGCTGGCTCATGGGGCTGGGATGCTGGAGGGGGTGAGGGCTCCGGCTGGGGGTGCAGCCTCCAGGGTGGGGCTAGAAACGAGGAGTTCAGAGTTCAGGAGAGGGCTCCAGGCTAAGGCAGTGGGTTGGGATGCGAAGGCGGGGGCTCTGGCTGGAGATGCGGGCTCTGATGTGGGGTCAGGGATGAGTGATTTGGGGTGCAGGCGGGGGCTCTTGTCTGGGGCTTAGGAGTTCAGAGTGTGAGAGGGGGATCTGTGCTGTGGCAGATGGTTGGGGTGAGGGCTCCGGTTGGGGATGCAGACTCTGGGGTAGGGCTGGGGATAAGGAGTTTGGGGTGTAGGAGGGTGTTCTGGGCTGGGATTATGGGGTTCCGAGGGTGGGAGGGGGATTGGGGCTGGGGAAGGGGGTCAGGGCTGAGGAGGGGGTTGGGGTTCAGGCTCCTGGTGGTGCTTACCTCAAGTTGCTCCCAGAAGCAGTGGCATGTCCCTCTGTGGCTCCTATGCAGAGGCATGGCCAGGCGGCTCTGCATGCTGCCCCATCCACAGGTGCCACCTCCGCACTCCCATTGTTGGCCATGGTTTCCAGCCAATGGGAGCTGCAGGGGTGGTGCTTGGGGTGGAGATAGCGTGTGGAGACCCCTGGCTGCCCCTACATGTAGGAGCCGGACGTGGGACATGCCAGCTGCTTCCTGGGAGCTGCGGAGGCTTGTAGGGAGCCTGCCTTAGCCCTACTGCATGGCAGTGTGAACCAGACAGTCAATGGCCCCGTCAGCAGTGCTGACTGGAGCTGCCAGGATCCCTTTTTGACCGGGTATTCCAGACACCTGGTCATCCTACATGGCACATGTGTGCCTGCAAATCAAACCAAAGGGTGTAGATCTGATTTCTAGGCCTCTGATCCTTGCCAATGCTCCTTTGGCAAGGAAAGCAAAGAGTGGCTTCCGTCCGGGCATAACACTGCTCCTGTTGATTCTGCCAGCAGAGCTGCTGTCTCCCTCAAGCTCTGGGATGTATTTATGGATAGGGCGCACATACTATGAGGTCAGCTGCCAGTTGGGGCTTCTGCTAATGGTTGAGAGAGACTGCGGTGCCACTGGCTGGCAAACACACCTATGAGAAAGAATTGCTGAGTGGGTGCTGGCAGTGGCACACGTATAGCAAAGCATCAGGTGGCTTGAAGAGAAGAGCCAGGATTGCCAGGCTGGGCTGGACATCTGCAACTTTATGTGCCCATTCTCTGGTAGGGAGCCCATGACTCAGCACTGCCTTACTCTTCTGTCTCTGTAAGGCTGTGGCTCGCCATTGCTTTTTCAGTGGAGCTTATTTTTAAATAAACTTGTAAAAAAAATCATAGAGTCATAGAAGATTAGGGTTGGAAGGGACCTCACAAGGTCATCTAGACCAACCCCCTGGTCAAAGCAGGACCAATCCCCAGACAGTCACAAGCCCAGCTCTCTCTCTTAGTAGCCAAAATGGTGGCGGCAAAGCGTAAGCCAGTGTGTGTGCACGACCGGGGAAGATCTGCAGAGTTCTGGCCAACCAAAGCTGAAACCACTTCCAGAAAATCCATCCCAGGTTTCACACTTGGCCCAGTGCATGCTGGGTCAGGACTTCTGGAGTTTTGCCAGTGTTGCCTGGATACCTGCAATAATCCCTACAGCTCGTGTACCACCCCCATTCAGTGATTCCTGACCAAAGCACATCACCCAGCCATCTATGGGGGCACGCACAGACATGCATACATAAACCCAGAGCAAGACCCACAACAATATGGGAAAGCATGTACACCCTGCAAAAACCAGAGCTATAAACATCCATATAGATGCACTGGATACACACAGTGAAACAGGCCAATGCCTAGCTCTATAGACACATGCACAGAGAAATACGCACAAACCATGTTACAGACACACCCAGAGATGTGAAACACTCATTACACAACAGGCACAAACAAGACACTACAGTCACACAGCACAGGCGTGCATGCACGTGCATGCATGCGAACAGCTGTTCTCCATGGCAGAGCTGTTATTTTAGGCTTGCCTATGAGCTGACTCTGGAATCACTGCACTGAATTTTTGAACCAAAGTCTTAACTGTGGTCTGTCAGCAGGTCCTCTGGGAGACTTGATAGCCTGCAGCTGCGGCGAGTGAGCTTGACACAAGTCAGATCCTGAAAGCCTCCGTCTCCTACAAGCCCTGCAAACCTGCTTGCACCGAGGATTTCATGCTTTCTTTTCCCTAGCTCCGTCACTTTTATTCCTAAAAGCCAACAGCCTAGATCCAGAACCGTGCCTGTTCAGCCTTTGGATTTTGCCAGGTTAGAAGGGTTGTACAGCCATTTTCTGTGTATCTCTCTTTGTTGGGCTAGCTCTTTCTGGGCTTTCTGTGATGAAACATCAGTCGGTGCAAAGGATCAACGTGTTTTTCTGCAGCGTGCCTGTTCTGATGAGCACGGGATTGTGTTTTCTGCTGGTTTGTACGGCAGCTGCATGAATCTTCCTGGAAATAGAGTCAGCGGCTGCTCAAGAGCCAGGTTTCACAGGCACATCAAAACCACTCAGCAACTCCCAGCCATGGTACTTGTTTGATTTCTCATTAACACTGAGCGGCATTTACTGCGCGGGTCATTCCTATTGTGCAGTCCCCTTGTACGTGCTGCTCTTTCTCTGGATTGCTCAGAGGCATTACAAGGCTTTTGGGGGCTTTTGCAGGTCCTCTGCTCTAGGGTTCCCTGCCAACAAAGGCCAGGAATGCAGGATAACTGCATGGGCAAACCCAGATGAAGGCCCCTACGTTCTTGTCCTACCTGAATAGTAGCCCCTCTCTGAGGCATGCTAACCAACCAATCAACACTCCTGGTGCCTGGAGGAAGGTGCCTTCAGGCTGTACAGATCAGTGTCACTCATGGAGAATGGCAGCACAGCCGTCCCTTGCAAAAGTTTGTTGGGGAGGGGAAAGGAAGAACACACTACAGGGGGATTGTAGGAGGCAAACTGCAAGTTCAGGAATTAGAATTTGACCAGGCTGCCAGCACTAACCTCCCGGCTCTCACAAAGAGCGGTGCAGGATTTTTAGTGGGCACAGGTGTGCGTAACAATACTTGGCACTTCTAGGGTGCTTCAGCTGTAGATCTCAATGGGAGGGATGTGGAGCCTCTGTATTACTGCCAGCATAAGTTGAGGCAGCAAGGGGCTAAGTGATTCAATCGACGGCATGCAAGGCATCCGTGCTAAAGGGGCGCAAGTCACCGTGGTGTTCAGGACTCACTCTAGGCCCAAAGTACTCAAAAGAGATCCCTCTTTAGTGACGAATTCCGCCCGTCTCTGGGTAACAATGGATGGGCTTCTGCCATGCCCCACTGCAGACTGCCTCTCCCCAAAGGCACCCCTACCACACTGGTGCCTGCAGCGTGGATAGGCCTACCTGTGCTCGCTTTAATCTAACTAGTGCTGGTAACAAGAGTAGTGAAGATGGGGCAGTATGGGCATCAGCACAGACTAGCTACCCGAGTACACGCCCAGTGGGGCCTGTGGGTACATAGCGTAGCCCACACTCAGGTCTGTGCCTCTTCATCTTCACTGCTATTGTTATCTGGCTAGCTAGAGTCAAGCTTGGACCAGAAAGCAAGTCAAAAGAACAGCCCAATGATTGCTGCTGCTATTTTAAACCAGCCATGTTTGGTGTTTGTCTGACTCGTGAGTGGTGCACACGTGGGGCTGGCAATGCTCCTTCTGGGGGTCTGTGGATGGGCTATGCAGCAGGGCTGGAACTCTTCTGTGCTTCACTCACTCACAGGTGGCAGGTTATGCGCTACAACAGCACTCCCTCTCTAGCCTGTTTTCTACAGCCTAGTTTGTGGATACTCAAGGCTTTGAGTGAGCTGGGATCCGGTGGGAAATGGGTGGCTCAGGTCTGTCTTTCTCTAAATACACATTCTAAGTAAATTCCTCCTTTGGCAAAGCCCTCCAGTTCCACTCTTGTGGTTTATGAGGACACCGGCCCTCTGACTTACAGCTGTGCAGCTCTAGTAGTTACACAAGAGCAAGCAGCACACCTAACACAGATGGGAATTATCCCTGCTCCTGTCCTCTGGCTGGGGCTGGAAGCCATCTGTATGATCCTCTCCAGGGTCAGAGGGGAGACATTCCATTTTCCAGTGTCCTCCCAAATGAAAAAAATAATTGTCTGGTCCCTGCTCTGAGGCCTGTGTGTGGAAGGGAGAGAGGGAGAGATTCTGTAACTGACTTTAGTGGTCCCCAATGGTGTCCACTTGACTGTCCTTGGGCCCTGCCAACACATGAGCCAAGGATGTGTGTCATGTTTCCCTCAACAAAAGCCAGAACATGAAGAAACAAAAGCGAAGTCTGCCATGCCAAAGCTCAGTGTGCGTCTCTCCTCTCTATAGGTTACAGCAAGAATAGCTGCTGTCTCTATATACTGAGAGAGTGCCTGGAAATTTAAAGTACAGAACACTGAAAACAAAGATAGGAAGTTTTAAGTTACCTACCATGCAGTGTGGGCATCTGTCCACCAGGAACTGGACTAAGCTGTGAAACTGATTTCACAAGTTACCAGAGAGTAACGACCTTCAGTCACTGCAAACCTGATCCGCATTCAGTTAAAACCAGTCACTTGGCATTGCCAGGCCACATGTCCCATTTCCAACCCAGTCAGTTTCTTTGAAGCCAGGGGATTGTTCCTTCTCACGCTGGCTCTGATGGTGATCACCCGTTGGGTTTGTTCATGGGACAAAATGCAACATAATTGAACAATGGAGTTAGCTGCCATTATGCTGGACATGCAACTGACTCCTCTGTGTAGGCCAGAGGTAACAGCTATTTGCACCATGCTGAGACCAAGGTAGGGTCACAGTTAGCTGACACAAGGGTGACTGTCCTTTGTCCTGGTCAATAGGGACCCCTTCATCATGGGCAGCAGGGAGTCTATAAGCCCAGGGCCCTCAAGCAGGGTGGTTATCCAACACTCAGTAGTCCTGGCTGGTAATCAGTCAGGGCAGCAATTAGTCTATCAGCCTGGGTCCCTCAATCTGGGTGGGGTCCATGCAAAGAAACGCAGCAATTCGGGAGGGAATCCGCTCGCAGCGGCAGCTACAGCCAAACCTGTCTGGCACCCTAACGCCTGCAGCTCCAGACCAATACTGGCATCCTGGCCTAACGGGGCAGACTGCCACCCTCCAGCGATGGAGTGGCTGGGGTAGGGGGACACAGGCCCTCCCACTCCACTGTGTCCCAGCCCAGGGCCCTATCAGTGGTGGAGTGGTCCACCTGCAACCCGCTGGCTGGCTTACAATCAGTCCCATAGCTCAACCCTATTTGACTTCCCTGGGATTCTTCTTACCCTCCTGGTCAAGGGGTACGCGAGTGCCAGGGTTGTCCTCGGTCTCGCTCGGGTAAATAGCAAGCGGCAGCCCCACCAGCTTGTTGGTGTCCCCAGTGTCTGGTAGCTCTGGCAGCCCTTCTGGGTCTTTGGCATGGTGGCAGCCTGTCAGCTCCAAGCTCCACCAGTAGAGGAGAGATGTCCTGGTCCTCTGGCAGCTCTCCCTCAACTGAGCTAGAGGGCTGGTCTTTTATAGTTCCTGTCCCGCCCCTCTGCTTCTGGCAGGGTGGCCATGGGTGTCCCAGCTCCGCCCACTGAGGGCGCTCGTGGATCTCTCCCCGTCTCTCAGGAAGCCCATGCCCCCTCGCTATACTACATTCCTGAATCATGTATGGCCAGACAGAGTCCCATTTTTGAAACAAGCTCGGGGGTGGGGGTGTAACTCCACCATGTGGAAGGTTAATTATTATTATTATTTTATTGTAGTTGTGGTAGGACTGAGGAGACCCCATAATGGACCGGACCCCATTGTGCTAGGTGCTGTACAAATTTAACCCAGACACCTTCTGGGTGTGGTGTTGTGTCCCATCTAGTGGCACCAAGGCCACTTAGAGAGAGAGAGAGAGAGAGAGAAAATGAATGTGCTCTACAGCCTTAGGTAAGAGGCAGTTGGCTTTTAGCTCATGCTGTAGAGGCTGATGCACTAAGCTCCAAAGGTCTCCATTTCGATCCTGCCCGCTGATGACTGGGGTCTGTTGGTGTTACACAAACACAGAACAAAAATCTTCCAATCTAATATAAGAAAGAGATGACGGATGGACGGGATGCACAAGGAAACAATAAGACAGTATTGACCAGCCTGATAGGCAGTGGTCTCAGCACACCAGGCACCTCCTCATCAAGTTTATGGGACTAGTTTAAGTTTATGAAGCAATGTGGCAATTAATTTGACATGTCTGTGCCTCCAGATGACTGCTCTCCAGTGATCAGCAGTTCCAGTTGGAGACTGGCTTAGGATAGTTTTGCTGGCTCACTCTAAGAGAGACTCCATGACGCTGTTTTCAGACCTGGCTTTAGTCTCACAGGCCATGGAGGATGAATGATGCCTCTTTCACTTGAGAGAGGATACCTCAAGAACAGCCTGCGAGATGCTGTGACTTGTGTGGGGTCAGGAATGCTTGCGCTGCCTCTGCCCATGATGTGCCCATCCTGCGAACAGAGGAATTTACTTCATGACTGTCAAGCTGACACCTTCCTTTCTGAAGGCAGCAGGTGTTGTCTGAGGTTCTCTGCTCAGTGTCCCTTTCCAGGTCTCTTATTTTGCACCTATGACCTTCACCCTTGTTCCCAGGACCGGCGCTTCCATTTAGGCGACCTAGGCGGTTGCCTAGGGCACCAGGATTTGGGGGGGCGGCATTTTGCGGCTCTCGGCAGCAATTTGGCGGCGGGGGGTGCTTCCGCACTCCGGGTCTTCCGGTGGCAATTCTGTAGCGGGTCCTTCACTCAGGACCCGCCACTGAAGTGCCCCGAAGACCGGGTGCGCGGAAGGACCCCCCCGCCGCAGAATTCCCGCCGCCGACCAGGAGTGCAGAAGGACCCCTGCCTAGGGCGCCAAAAACCCTCGCGCTGCTCCTGCTTGTTCCTGTTGTGTCATCTGCAGTACTTAGCTAAGCTCTGGGCTCCTCCCTCACCTGATGAGTTGGGCTGTTTGTTCTGGGGGGGCTCATGCTCACTTTTCCCTCCAGCCTGGAAACTACCTAACTGAACAATAACCTGCAGTAATGGGCTGATGACACGCTGTCCGGTTTCCTGAGACAGTCTGGGAAGAAGTAGAGGAAATCACCCTGGGATGGCCGCCTGACCTTGGATCCAGGCAGGAAAGAAAGCTCTTAACTCGCCCTGTCCCTTGGCAAACCATGTACTTGTTTTCGTATGTTTAAGGAGTGTTATTGTTCATTGAGATGAATGCTTGTTGAGTGCTCCCACTCTACCTCATGGCCAGAGGTGATTCATGCTTCCTGGGGATGAGCTTATCTCGTCCTGCCCATCAGAAGAGATAAAGTAATAGACCCTGGAAAGTGTGGCCTTTGCTCTTTCGCAGGGTGACCGAGTGCACACTGGCCCTTCTAGTATTCTTGTTTGTTTCCCGATGTGTTTCCTGGTTCTGCACCTCCACATTTAGCAGCACCACAGTGCAGTCCAGGAATCAGTGCTTCATTCTCAGCTGCCTTAGTCTCAGCTGTGAGACTAGCTTTAAGTGTAACCCTTCTGCCCCTCTGAGTTGGCAGCAACAAGGGCCGGGTTCAGTATCCAGGGGTTCCATTTCAATAACACAATACATAACCGGCTCGAGCCCCCACCCAGTGACCTGGGACACTTACATACCACACCCCCTTGGGCGCCTCTAGGAGGCAATACTTCCCCTATCGCAAGCACGGAGTCTGAGTGTAGCAAAATCCTTTTAATAAAGGAGGGAAACAATGCGGCATCCCATTGGAGAAACACCACAAACAGGATTATAACACAAACCATAAGCCACCTCCAAGTACGTTTGGCAGTGTCCTTTCCCCCTTAGGGTCTTTAGTCCAATCACCCCAAAGTCCAACCACCCGAAAGTCTCTGGTCAGTGCCACCCCAGAGTTCAAAAGTTTATCTGCAGTTTTACCCCCCACCAGCCTGGGTGGAAATGTGGGGGGGGAAACCCACAGGGTGTTAAGGGGCACCTTACGTGGGCCAGGGCCAACTTCTCCGCCTCTCCATGGAATTCTGCTGCAGCCTTCCTCATGACCAGCATCACTACACCAGCTGTGCCACTCCTCCAGCCAACCCGTGAGCCACTCCAGCCGTCCCTGCAAACTGCTCCACTCTGTTCACTGTTCCATGGGCTGCTCCAACATGCTGCAAACTGATCCACTCTGCCAGCCGCTTAGCGATAGGTCTTTCAGGGCTGCCTTTCTCCTTCTAGTTATATGACAAAAGAAGTGACTATTTCCTCTAAACACCAACCCCCCACACAGACGAATCAAGATACACTCAGTAGAATCTCAGTTCAGCATGCTTTTAGGTGATTTCAGCTCTTAGTAGGACCATGAATACCGGAGCCCTGGCTGCTAGTCCAAGCCCATTAGGCCCAACAGAGTGAGGCGAGAACTAGCATGGTGTCCTAGGTATGGTATGCTCACTATATGTATATCAAGAGAGTAGCTCGGTAATCTTAAAGAGCTGGATGTAGAAGAGGAGAAGTGTGCTCACTTGGAACTCGGTGTCGTTGCCAGGGCCCGCAAAAGGGCGAGCACTAGGAGGTAAAATGGGAATATACAGTTCTTTCACACTCGTTCTTAGCTAACCACAACGATTATTTATAGGAAACCCACACACATGTCCTTGTCTAAGTTTAACTTCAAGAGATTCGCAGGAAAAGAATAATAAGGAGAGAGTGAAGCTATTTAAATTAAGAACATGCATCTGAACAGTTGGAAGGATGGTAAAGGGTGGATAAGGGATCATATGCCAGTATAAGAGCATAATACCAGAGAAGAGCAGAGAATTGCTATGTCATCTGAACCATGCGATCGATTATCACTTTTATGATGAGCATACCTATGACCTTGTTGAATAAGGGCAGTGAGCTGATGGGCATGGTAGACTAAAAGAGGCTCGCACCTCTAGCGTCTCATATTATTGCATCACTGTGTTTTCGAAATGGTCTCGCATGATAATCCCCTTATCGATAAACAGGCAATAAACAATTTAGATGGGGGCTACTATAAACACAGGCTGTCGGGTCATGAACTGGCTAGGATAACCAGTACACATCAAATGAGGAGATCACTTTAAATGGCTGTCCAAAATGCCTGCTGGCGAAGGTATAACAAGTGGGTTCCGCCAGGTCTGTTCTTGGGAGCCGGCTCAGTTCAATTATCTTATCAACGACGTTAGATGTGCATAGAAGTGACGCTTATTAAGTTGCGGATGATACCAAACTGAGGGATTGCAACTGCCTTTTGGAGCGACAGGGTCAGGAGCAATCAAAGGAGACTGGATCTAGGACGGGGAATCGGAGCATGATCGGTCACGGAGGGGTAGAAAGGGCCGGGGGGCGGAAGTGAAGTGCGAAGGTAAAGCACAGAATTGCGAGGGGGCGAAGGTGCTCTTCACTTAGGAAGCTGTATAATTCTATGTTCTCTTATTAGTATCTAGAAGGGGTAAGAGACTGTCTGGAAGGAGTATGGCGAGAAAGAGAATCTAGGGGTCATAGTGAGAGCGACAGAGCTAACGAGGTGAGTAGGCAGACGATGGTGAGACTGGTTGCAGAATAGAAGCGAACGAGATGTCTAGGGGATGGAATTTACGACATGGGTGTGAGGTGGTAAGGACGAAGACAGGGAGAGTGTCATGGTCTGGGGGGGGGCCGCTCTAATCTGGCGCTGGTTCGGACCTCAACTGGAACGTATTGAGGGCCCGAGTGCTGGCACCGAGCATGTTCAAGAAAGACTGTGAAAAATGGGAGAGGTGTCCAGAGAAGGGAACGAAGAATGATTAAAGGGTCTTGGAGAAGCATGACTATAAGGGAAGGGAAAAATTGGTTTGTTTAAGTTTTGGAGAAAAAGGACAGACTGGAGAGGGGACATGATAGCAAGTGTTCAGGTATAAGAAAGGGTGTCAGAGTCAGGAGGAGGGAGGAGAAACTGTCGCAGCTTTAGGCCGCAAGTGATAGAACAAGAAGCAATGGGCTTAAACTGCAGCAAGGGAGATTTAGGTTGGACATTAGGAAAAAGTTCCTAACTGTCAGGGTAGTTAAACACTGGAATAAATTGTCTAGGAAGGTTGTGGAATCTCCATCTCTGGAGATATTTAAGAGTAGATTAGAGAAATGTCTATCAGGGATGGTCTACGCAGCATTTGGTCCTGCCATGAGGGCAGGGGACTGGACTCGATGACCTCTCGAGGTCCCTTCCGGTCCTAGAGTCTATGAATCTAGCAAGTACTACTTAATTGAGGTTAAGTCATTTCTGTCATAAAGCAGTCTTGTAGTTCTTCATTCACATAATTAGAGTGACAGCACTTTTTTTTCCTCCTGCCCCAATAACAAAGAAATTGGGGATCCCAGAGCTGTCAAAATAGCCATCCCAGGCTGCTGTGGGTTATGCTAGGTGGGGTGGGTGTGCCAATGCAAATACCTGAAATTCCTTTCCACGCTTCCTGAAATTCACCACTGGATGTCAGGGTAGAGCTCATCCTGACTCTGCTTACATAAGGAAGAAACTGGGGAGGTGGCATATGGCTGGCAGGTAATGCTGGCCAGGTTGCAGGGTATAATCAGGTGATCCCAGGTAGGGATGAATTCTGCTGAATGGGCCACAGGAGTGGAAGGTGCAGTTAGAGGAGTGCTTGAATATTCTGTGTCTCACCTGGGCAGGCAACATAGCAAGTGCCTGCCCTGGAACCCAGGAAGAATGTACTTATAATCAGCAGTGGACAAACCTCAAAAGATGTGGAGCTCAGGTTGGCTGTGGAGCAGACGGGTCTGCGTTAACGTGGGTTCCAGGTACGCTCTAAGGGCTGCTACACTATCTCGTGCCTGACTTTGAGAGCTGGATTGGGCCCTTTGGTGTTTGCCTCTGTACACTTCAAGATGTTGTCCTGGTGTAACTCACTGAGCCTCATTGTTTGGCATCTCTTCCGCTTTCATCCATAGAAGGACATAGGGATGGTAGAGATGAAAGGTGAAACCAACCATCTTTTCTAGAGTTAAATGTCGGCTGAACTTGGGCTGAAAGAAATAGTGGTGGAGGGAGTGAGCCAGGTAACGTGCATCAGTTTCACTCCCCTTCAGTGTTCTGGTAGGATCTATGCAGTTTAATTATTATCAGTTTGCACTATGGTAGCTCCACTCATGGGCCAGGTCCCCATTGTGCTGGGCACTGTACGAACACAGAATGAAAAGACAGTCCCTGTCTCAAAGGGCTGACAATCTTCCCTTCAGAAATGCTCTTTGGATTTGTAATGACTCTTCCCCACTCCTAAAGCCATTTTTTTTATGCATTTGTGTTTTACTGTCTAAACAGTAAATATCCCATTTCCAAGCCCGAACCATCCAGACCTACATCACGTCACATCCAAGAACTATGCAAAACGGCCAGTTTCCACTTGGCTGGTATCATGTGTGTGTGGGGGTAGAGGAAATAGTCACTTCTTTGCAAAACAAGAGAAAGCCAGTGAGGGGGGAAAATATCACTTTTTTGCTTGTCTTTTCTATAGAAATATGATTTTTCCCTAGCTGTCTTATCAGCAATGAGAATTTTTCCAGCCAGTTCTTACTGTTTAATGAGCCCCAAAGGAAAACTGGATGGTTTACGAAGTGGGTAACAGGCCATTGCCTGCTTTCACTGCTTGACGGCTGATTCAAATCCGCAGCCTGGTTTGGTAGCAATCAAAAGCTGTTATTTTTGGGTAGCTCCTTATGTGAAATGAGTTGGCGATCTTACTGTAGTCTCTAGCAGACAACTGTCCATATCGCAAAGCTAATCGATGTCTGCCCTTTATTGCAATTCATTGAAATTTCTCATCCTCACATGCAAAGCTCTGAAAACTTTGTCTGCTCCTATGTCTCTGGTCTTGTCCCTCCTAAACCTCTTGTCTTACTGCTCACCTAGCCTCTATGTTTTGTTTCTCGGGACACAAAGAACAAGCAGATGTGTTCAGTCTGAGTGACCTCTGTTTCAAATTGAGAGAGCATCCAAGTGAAGGAACAGAAATAAAAGTGAGCAAACCCAGTGCATGTACCTTAGGGTTGCCACCTTTCTAATTCCTGGTAACTGGACCCTTGAGGCCACGCCTCTTCCCCCCAAGGCACTGCCCGTGTTGCTTGCTCCCCCCGCCCCACAGATTTGTCTCAAGGAACCTGCCTGCAGGTAGGAGGTGGCCCCGGCTGAGCAAGGGCTGGCGTGGGTTAATGTCCTGGTGCCTCCCCTTGCCCCATGGGAACTGGGCTTTTGGTTTGGGTGCAATTTAGGGGTGCCAGGACCCTGAAAATGGGGCACCTGGCAACCCTAAATGGCATCTGGACACGAAGCCAAAAACTGGACTGTCTGGGTAAAAACCAGACAGTTGGCAACCCTAGTGTGCCTCCTCTGGAACTGTCTGCGCTGAACTGACCACAACATGACTACCCCTCTCTGCAGAGAGAGGTCCTTAGAAAGGTAAAGATGCACACACCCAAACAGAGCATTAGCACTTACATAGTTCACTACGCTGCCGTCTCCTCCCTCACTCTCACCTTTTCATCTTCTTTCTTGTTCCCACTCTTTGCTTTCCCTCAGGTAATCCCCTTCCTTCCTGCAATTTTCCAGTGTTTGTCTCCTCACCAAGTCATCCTCATACCCTCTGGGTATCATTTGGATCTTTCTGAATGAGAACATAACAGTGCTGCTCCTGCCTCAGTGTGAGTTATGCATTTGTAGTGTCCCGTGGATGCTTAGGGTGTAGCACTTCCTAATAAGGCTGAAGTGTGAGATTTTTCAAAAGGAATTTAGGACCACAGACTTTAAAGGGACTTGTATTCCTACATCCTGTAACCTCTTGAAAATCTCCTTCTAAATATTTGTAACTATCACCCTTCTTGGCCATCTCAGCAGAGAAACCAAGAGCCAAATGGGTGGTCCTCCAATCGATGAAGAATTCTTGCACCCTACTGCCTTGCTGGAGCTACAGCTGAATATTCTGCTGTGACTTGGGAAGGGTTACTGGGCTGGCACGTTCCATAAGCTCTCAGATATTAAGCCATTAACATAAAGAAACAAAATATAATAACAGTAGATCCAAAACTTGGTTCCCTTGGATGGTGTCACCATGATGTGAGAGGCGCCCAGGGAACAATGAGGGGCAACGTTTGTCATGTAGAATAATCTATGACTTTCCAGAGCTACCTACTAGCATAACATGGAAATACTGTATATGCTTCCTACAGTAGAGCACTAGAGCCATAGGAATTAAGGGATATAGCTCCTTCTGCTCCATAAGCCCCTATTTTCTTGAGGTTGTAAACTCAACTGTAAATCCTGGCTCTGTATGACAGCTCAGCCAGGGAGTCAACATTTTTGATGGATGCAAACATTTGGCCATTATTGAGTTTTGTGATTGCAAACAATAGTGACCTCATCCCAGATACTCAGAGGTAATTAGACTTCTTATTCCCACTGAATTTAATGGAGATTAGAAGGCTGAATACTTTCATTGATCCGAGCCCTTGTGTTTTCTTCCTGCCCGGGGATAAATGTAGCTCGTCTTCTGCGCCAGCTAGATTGGGATCTCAAAATGAAACCTAGAGCTCAAACGAAGAACAAGGGGAGGAAGTCTGCTCCATTTCTGCCTGTTCCTTGATATGCACTATGCTAATTTGAGGGGTTCCATCCCTTTCTACACTCTCCAGTCGCATCTCCATACAAGCTCTCATCCCACTGGGTGATTAGAAGACTCCATTTCCCAGTTTGGGGTATGGTTTCACAGATCCAGTAGAATGGCAGGAAGTCTTTTCATGGGGGTTGTTTGTTCAGAATTAAGCAGCAAACCCCACTAGCTGGAAATGGAACCATTCAGGGTCCCCACTAAAGGCCAGTTGACCTTCTCACTCACCCAAGCCATCACATTAACAGGGCAGGACAACTTCCTGACCAATCCACTCTTCAGCATCAATCACTGGAAGCACCCCCTCCCCCCCACGTATGGATTGCTTGCTATTTTGGTGACAGGGGATGCGAGAAGGCTTGAAGAGTGAGTTCGGGGTGGCAGCGTGTGGGCTAGAATCTGGATTGCAGACTGTGCCGGAGGAATCTCAGAATCTCACCTGACCCAGCGCAGTGCACCTGTGTTATTGCTGAACCTTGCCATGCCATTAACGTCAGAGAGAGGGAGAGATTCTGCTGCGTCTGTCCAAAATATCATTCTTTGCTTTGCCCATAAATCTAAATATATCCCTGCAGTGAATGAAAACGTGTATCTATGTAACTCTCAGCCAAGAAGGATGCACTGTGCAAACACAGCCAGGAACTGCACATTACAGAAATATTTTCAGGCCATTTCTTGCTTTTAAAATAAGGACCAGCTATTCCACAGTTTTATAATTCAGTGTATTCTATGTATTCTATGGGTATTCAGTGTATTCTGTGGGTAGCCCTCTTTCAGGTGTGCAAATCATTCTCAAACTGACTGGGATATTCGTTGAATGTGTTTGTGATTCATGTTTGCCATGTAGTTCATTCAGACAAATAAATTTTACACTGTTTGAGACCTGGTTCAAATATTGATTATTTGTGGTGTGTGATTAGTCCCCTAAGCCACACAGCATTAACTGGTCTGATTGGATATCCACAACACATGAAAAAGAATAATGGAGAGCAAATCAATCACATTATTTTGGGTATTAATTTTTGGAGGATTAATAATTTTGTGCTAAAATTGGTCACACTTTTGGAATTTGAAAACATGCTGGCCATCAATATACTCGTGGATAATAAACAGCAGGCTGTCTTTTTTCTTTTTCCCAAACATACTCTTGCAAAACTAAACCACAATCCCTCATTTTGGGCAGTTCCAACATCATTTCTCATTTCCAGAAAAATGAATGTAATTGCACTTTGTAACTACAAACAACATAGTTGCCAAGTAAATCCAAACAGTGCCAGGTAGAGAGATGAGTGAATCATACCAAGGTCTTATGCGTTTGTGCTTACTATGGTGATACATTCTGACCACCCTAGCAAGTATTTTTTTAATTTTACCTTTGTGTTTTTTTTAATCCTAATTGATTCATAGATTTTAAGGCCAGAAGGTGTCATTTGATGATCTAGTCTGATCTCTTGCCTGACACAGGCCTAGGAACTTCATCAAGTAACTCCTGTACTGAGCACAACAACTTGTTTAACTAAAGCACATCTTCCAGAAATGCATCCAGTGCTGCTTTGAAGACTTCAAAAGATGGAGAATCCATCATTTCCCTTGGGAGTTTGTTCCCATAGTTAATCACCCTCACAGGAGGGGAAGCCTAATTTGTCTGTTTTTAACTTTCAGCCCCTGTTACTCATCCACCACAATCAAGTCTCCTCTCACTCTTCTTTTTAATAAGCTAAACAGATTGATCTCCTAAATCTCTCATTGTTAAGCCATTTATTCCAGCCTTCAAATCATTTTTGCAACTCTCTTCTGCTTCCTTTCTAATTTGCCAGTATCCCTGGGCACCAGAACTGGTCATGAAAAACTACCTGCTAAACAAAAAGTATGTCTTTCTATAAAATGGAGGTCCCATAACAGCAACGTGTAGCAATTATCTAGTGCTCTTCATCCATAAATCTCAAACTGATTTACAAAATATTTTCACCACAGAGTGAATTTGTTTCAAGGGACTTTGGGACGAAGGTGATGAATGCATCAAATTTTTTGATAGATTGAGGAAAATTTAAATGAAGAGTCCACCACATCTGCACCCACCCTTTCCAAAATGTACATTTTTAATAAGGGGCATATTGCAGATTTCACATCCAGATTTTGACAATCTCAAGCTGTATGTCTAATATTTTGGTTGGTGCAGTGTAAAGATAAGGGCTATTTGCAGGATTCAGACTGGGTTTGGTGTTCAGACAAGCTCAAAATCCATGGGCAGTTTTGGATCTCCGATTTGTTTGTTATTTAATGTCCTTTTTCAGTTTTAAACAAGAACTAAGGCCCTGGTTCAGCCAGGTACTTAAGCAGGTGCCTAGCTTTGACTCCACTGGGACTAAACCTAAGTTTAATTAGGGCCTAAATGCACCTGCCTGTTGCTTTAAAAAGCACAAATGCACTAAAAACATCCAGATCCTGCAGTATTTCTAATTTTTAACAGAGAGTTCAGGCCTGTTTGATCTTTTAGGGCAGGTGAGCAGGTCAGTCCTACATGATGCTGGTAATTAGGTAACTCTTAGGATTTTGTCTTGTAGATGTGTGTGTTAGGAAAGCTATTATTTTGTGAAACAGAGATGAAGCAGCAGATTACAGAAGAGACATACACTCTGTACTCTTTTCATTCTTTCTTGTTTTTGTTTTCCCCTCTAAATCTAACCTGAGAACCATTTGGTCTGAAAGCATAAGGTTGCTCTTTGTGAACAGGAAAACATAACACTATAAAATAAATTCTTTTACAAAACAAATCAGTGCCATAAGCAGTTAGGGCTAAATACAGTTCATGGGCCATGTGTGCAAATGCCAGTCTTGGCAATGAGAATTCTGAGCAGGAGTTTAGGGCAAAATATGGCACTAGCTCGGCATCAATATGTTGACTCAGATTAGCATCCACACATTCTGCGGCTTAGCTGAACCATTTGGATTTAAGTTCAAGGGAATAGGCACTTCTGTGAGTTTCCCAGAACTTTTTGGTACTAGGTGGCCCAGAAAAAAACTCTCAGAAACCACAGTGGGGTTCAGACTGAGTTTGGGGCTGAGGTTTATATATATATATTTTTATTTTATCTGAATTGACTTGCTGGCCTCTTGTGTTGCATGTAGGAAGTAGTTAAGTTGCCCCAATGATGCATGAAGGAAACTGTCATAAGATCTCTCATGATTCACCATAGACTTTAGAGGACTGAAGCTGTGAACCATGGGCAAAGGGAAGACCCATTCTCTTTGCTTAGTCCCTTGGTCTCATGACTGACCCACAGGATGTGTGCATTTCCTTACTGGAATGAATGCCTGTAGTATGAAGCTCTGGGGAGAGGGAACATAGATGGATGGGTGCGATATTTGTGTGAAGGAGTATTGAGTGCTGAACACACATTTATGGTGCTTGAGGCACTGAACGTTCCAGGAGGTGCTGCTCATCCTTTGGAGCGAGAGCAGGATCTAACAGTTAGACCATGAGCCGGGGAATCATAAGTCTTGGGCTCTAGGCCTAGTTCTGCCATTCTCTCACTCTTGTGGCTTTAATACCCCTGTCTGTTTTCCCGTTGATAAAATGGCAATAAATGGTGACGATACTTTCCTAGAACACATCTAAGAGTGAAAAACACATCATTATTATGGGTCCTGGAGTAGTTAATATTTTCACTAGAGACTTGGACAATGGGGTGGAGAACAGGCTTATAAAAGGGGTGGATGCCACCAAGCTGGGAGGGGTTGCAAGCACTTCAGAGGGGAGGATTAGAATTCACAATGACAAATTAGAAAATTGGTCTGAATTCAGCAAGATGAAATTCAGTAGAGATGAGTGCAAAGTACTTTACTGAGGGAGGAAACATTAAATGCACAAATACAAACTGGGGAATAATGGGCGAGGTGGTAGTACTGCAGAAAAGGATTTGGGGGTTATAGTGAATCACCAACTGCGTGAATCGTCAACAGGGCTGTGCAACCATTTAGGCGACCTAGGCGGTCGCCTAGGGCGCTGGCATTTGGGGATGTGCCATTTTCTTTGGCAGCGACTGCGGCAGCTGGATCTTCGGCCACACCAGTCGCCGCCAACATTTAGGCAGAGGGAACTGGGACAGGGGAGCATGGGAAGAGCCGCCTGCAGCAAGTAAGGGGGGGGGAGGTGGCACGCAGGGGAACTCCCTGCCCCAGCTCACCCTTGCCCACCCTCCTTCCCAAGCACGCCGTGGCTGCTTCACTTATTCCTCCTCCCAGTCTTGCGGCACCTAAGCTGATTGGCACCACAAGCCTGGGAGGCGGGAGAAGTGAAGGACCCATGGCCTGCTTGGGAAGGAGGCGGGGCAGGGGTGAACTAGTTCACTTCTCCCGCCTCCCAGGCTTGCAGCGCCAATCAGCTTAGGTGCCGCAAGCCTGGGAGGAGGGAGAAGTGAAACAGCGATGGCGTGTGCGGGGTGCTTGTGCGCGGAGCAAGGGTGAGCTGGGGCAGGGGGGTGCCTCAGAGTGGAGGATGGGGAGTGAGGAGCTGCCACAAGGGGGGGGTCGCCTCAGGGTGGAGTGGGGGAGCTGCTGTGGTGGGGGGGGGCGCCTCAGGGCCGGGATACGAGGGGGGAGGGCACAAGGTGGAAGTTTTGCCTAGGGCGCGAAACATCCTTGCACCGGCCCTGATCGTCAAGGTGATGCAGTTGTAAAAAAGGCAAATATTCTGGGATGTATTATCAGGAGTGTCATATTTAAGACATGAGAGGTAACTGTTCCATTCTACTAGGCACTGGTGAGGCCTCAGCTGGAGTACTGTGCCCAGTTTTGGGTGCCACACTTGAAGAAAGATGTGGACAAATTGGAGAGAGTTTACAGAACAGCAATAAAAATGATAAAACGTTTAGAAAACCTGACTGGTGAGGACAGGCTTAAAAATCTGAACATGTGAGAAAATAGGACTGATGGGGACCAGATAAGCCGTTAGGTATGTTTAGGGCTGGAGAGTCTGGGAGATGCTAGATGACACCTTGAGGTCCCTTCCAGTCCTACATTTCTATGATTATTTACAAAATACTTGGCATTCAGATGGCTTTAAGTCCTGCATGTGACTTGGAGATGGAGGCTGTAGCCACAACATGCAGTGCAGTGAGAATGAATGGGTGGCCTTGCCCCAAAGAAGCCACTTGAAAAAGAGCCACAAAATGTTCTTCTCATCCTGTTCTTTTGACTCAGTGGATCAGAATAGAATAGAACCCAGCTACCTGACCCTTGATGGCATTGGTTCTGCCGGGCTAACTGGAGTCATTTTGGCACTAGGGTTGGCTCGCAGGACTCTGGCTCCGCAAAGGGCCCAGTCCGTTGATTTAGATGGTGCCATTTTGGCAGTCACTTTTCAGAGCGCAATGGGGCTGTAAGAGATGTACAACCCCGCCCTAGGCTTGCAAGCTGAGCATTGTTCTGAAGGTCATTTTTCCATCTCTGTGGTGTGTTATGTTACTCTCTAAATCCTCTCATTCCATGCAGAGAGCTAACCAGGCTAGCAATCTCTAACTGTTTCTTTCTGGGGGCGGGAGGAGGACAGTAAAATATATCAGGTAAACAGACACTGTCTAGTGCCTCTGGAACACAGATCCAACCAAAGCAAACGCCTCTTCTGTGGGGCTCTCGGGCTGTCTTTCACGGCAGAATGATTTTGATGGATGCGCATGTGTTTGACTAATAACATCTGCTCACCTAGTGCCTCTTATTTGCTTTCGAGCTTGCTAAACTTGGCACTCTGCACAGCCATGACCGCAATTGCTCTTGAAAGGCCCTGTATAGTCGTACTGGGATTTAAGTTATTTTGCTGGCAGCTAAGACTCGCTGCTTGTCGGGGAAGGGATGCAAATGCATTGTGGTCAACCGACTGTCCCACTAATTTCATTCATGGCATGCATGTTGCAGCAAGATCTTGCTAGCTCAGCTCAGGTTTCTTATTTCCAGCTACTCTGAAATCTGTGGTGCTGGGAGCTATATTTAGGCTTGCATTTAAAGTGAAGGGTGGGTTGGGATCAATACAAAATGTCCGGCTGAAGCATGGGTTGTTGACAGCCTTCTGGTCTCCTCACATGCTGTTGATGTAGGAGGCCTAGTGCTTTCTACTGAGATTTGCTGCTGCAAGAGCTTACAAAAGAGCATTTCAGTGGTGGATACTCAGGCAATAACAGAAGCTACAGTAAAGCCAGGCACCTTGCCAGAGCATCTCTCAGAGTGCCTGCTGCCTCTTGTTTCAAAGCAGAGAATCCATCATAAGTGTGTAGCAAATAAATTTCATCTGGATCCCAAATACTTTAATATGGAAAAGTGCTGTGGGCTGACTGGCTTTTTCCTGCTGACATTGAGACAGTGGTTTCCCCAGGAATTGAAATTAGGGGGGGTGTTCAAATTTACAGGGGGGGTGTCAGGACCAATGAGATAAATAAAAAAAATGAATAAAGTAAATGTTTTGTTAGGATTATGCAAATTTAACATAAGAATAATGCAAGATACACCAAAACACATAACAGATCTAGATTTATAAAACAAAATTAAATAAATGTATTTAATTTAAATTGACTTTTGAAAAGTGAGCCATCATGGGATAAGAGGGCAGTCCTCTCATGGATCAGTAACTGGTTAAAAGATGGGAAACAAAGG